>NC_133617.1:79807306-79899806 GCF_048593235.1 Sminthopsis crassicaudata | reverse complement strand
CGTCAGTGGAAGGTCAGAGTTCTCCAGAAGAGTGGTATTTTACAGGATGGGTAGTTAAGCTGAATCTTTAAAAAAAAAAAAAAAAAAAAAGAACTGCTCCAGAGTGTCAATAACAGACGAGAAGAAGATGGGTGCGGGCATAAATAAAAGCACAAGGGCCCATCCTGCATGAACTATTGATCTCCATCCGAAGTCAAAGCGCCCCAGGAACCCCAGCTCACGGACTCTGCACGGGAGAGACAAGAATGGAAGACCGTAAGAAGATGGAGGGCATCGAGGCGCCGCCTGAATGCCCATCACACGTTTCCCTGAAGGAGTATTTCGCGGAGAATTCACACAGGCTCACTCACGTGACTCACGGGAAAGTCAGAAGTAATGCTCCCTGAAGAACTGGGAATTGACTACGTCACAGGCGAGACGCTGGCAAAGCCCGCTGCCCCACACCGAAGAAGGAGCTATGGGCGAATCCTAACCGAGGTGGCTCCAAAGAGATGTGAGCTGTGGCAAAGAACTGGAGAACGCGCCCGTTACTGGGAAATGGCTGAATAAGTCATATATAAATGAATAAATAAGTAACTCGTAAATATGAAAGTAATAGAATGTCACTGATGAACAAGCTGATTCTAGAAAGGCCCAGAAAGACTTACACGAACTGGACAAAACAAGCAGAACCAAGCATACGTCGTGCACAGTAACAGCCAGAATGTGAGATGATTAACCATGAACGGCTTAGTTCTTCCGGGCAGTTCTGTGATCCAGGCAATTCGATCAACTTTGGATAGAAACGCCGTCCACCTCCAGAGAGACAACTGTGGAGACATCAGCTCATGCTGTGTCCACTCCCCCCACCTTTTTTTTTCTGTGTTTTTTTTTTCTCTCTTGTAGTTTTTCCCTTTTGTTCTGATTGTTCTCTCCCAACATGATTTCATAAACAAATTTGCATTTTAAAAAATTAATATGCATGTATGCCCAGAGAAATTCCACGTCCAGTGCTGCTCCACCTAACTGCCCTGTCCTTACCCAACAAGAACTTGTTTATTTCTTCATCTATTAGCAGCTAACAAGAGAATTCAATAAAACATGACCCGAGGCTCGTGGGTCCCTTGTTGGGGCTGAAAACCATGAATCTTTGCTACAGACAAGCATTTATTATCCAATCTGCTCCAAAGCCCCCCAAAACTAGGGAATCTTGAGCCCTTGATGTCCCATAGAAAATGAAGCCAGGAATTATGCCAAAGCATTGAGAAAGATTCAAAAATAAATGAGACATAGACACTGTCCTTGGGCTTATAGTCTGGTCAAGATAAAAAAAATAATAATCAATAGGCTGGAAGGACAGGTAAGATCAAGCACAAAGAAATTCAATAGAGATAAATGAAAAGTCTTGGTTTGGAGCTCAAAAAGTTAACTGCCAAAAGATAGGGTTAAGGAATATAGTTCATGTGGGAAAAATATGAGGGCCTTAGTGAACTGCACTCTGTCTGAATCAGTGGTGTGACAGAGCAGCCCAATATAGGTTTTTAAGCTATATTGAAAGGCATAATATTTGAGCAAGAGAATTAACCTTCATTCTGCAGAGAACACATCTGGAGTGGGGAAATATTTCTGAGTAATGTATTTCAGGAAAGACTGGAAAGAACCTAGAGAAAAATGACCAAGGATGAAGGACTTCCACATCTTGTCCTGTAAAGATTGATTGAAAAATGAGGCAGGTTAACACTGCGAAGAGAAAGCTTAGCAGGGGCTCTCAAACCGAGGCCCACTGAGGACTTTTATGCGCCCCCGGGTTATGGCAAATGGGCTGAGGGGCGGAGACAGAGTGTGAGCTTTTGTTTTTACTACTGTCCGGCCCTCCACAGTCTGAGGGACAGTGAACTGGCCCTATTTAACAAGTGTGAGGACCGCTAGTAGGGGATGTCATGGAGGTCTTCAAATATTTAAAGGGCTCTGATATGAAAGAGGGCCCAGAAGGCAAATTTAAGGAACGATGAGTGAGAGTTATGAAGAAGCAGCTCCATCTCAGATGGATCTTATGGCAAAGAAGTTTCAAGTCACTAGAAGAAATGAAGTGGTAGTTCAGTGGATTAGACTGTATACACATGACTCAGTAATCAAGGCCTACAGCAATCTATATTTGCTAAGCCCCCAAAGTCCCCCAAAGCTTCTGGAATAAGAACTCACTATTTGAAACTAGGAAAACTGGAAAATAACGTCAGCAACTCAGTATAGACCTATATCTCATACCCTATACCAAAATAAAGTCAAAATGCATACATGATTTGGGCATAAAGGATGATTTCATAAACAAATTAACCTATTAAATCTTTAGAGAAAGGAGGAATTTATGACCAAAGAAGAACTAGAGAACATTAAAAAAGGCAAAATGGACTAATTTAATTACATTAAATTAAAAGGTGTTTGCACAAACAAAACCAGCAGAAACATGGTTAAAAAGGATGTACAAAGTTGAGGAAAAATCTTTACAGCCAGTATTTCTGATGAAAGTTTAATTTCTAAAATATATAAAGAACTGTGTCAATGCAGATTACACTGCATTCCCCGATTGATAAATGGATAAAGGATATTAACAGATAATTTTCAGAGGTGAAATTAAAACCATTTATGTTACAGGAAAAAATGCTCTAAATCACTATTGATCAGAGAAATGCAAATTAATAAAATTCTGAGTTATCACCTCACACCTCTCAAATTGGCTCAGATGGCAGGAAAGGATAACGATGAATGTTGGAGGGGCTGTGGGAAAACTGGGCCACTAATACATCGTTGGTGGAACTGTGAATGGATCCAACCATTCTGGAGAACAATCTGGAATTATGCCCCAAAAGTTATTAAACTGAGCATACCCTTTGATCCAGCAGTGTCGCCTCTAACCCACTAAAATCACTGAGGAGTGGGGATCCTGCACCCCTGAAGGAGGTTCTGGGAGTTCTAGACATCTGAGCTATAAATTCTAATGGGAGGAGGAATTGTTTCATTCTTTGAACTGTACCCCTAGCCCAGGGCCCAGTACCCAGCAGTACTTAACAAATACTTGCTAATGGATTAGAGGTGTCTTAGTAGATGCTCTTGGGCATAGTGGAGACCCTTAATAAAAGCTTATTAATGCATTAGAAGTGTATTTATAGATGTTTTGGGCAGATTAGAAACCCCTAATAAATGTTTATTAATGTATTACAGGTGCATTATTGGATTTTGGGGCAGAATGAAGAGCTTTAATCAATGTTTATTAATGTATTAGGGGTGTGTCAGCAGATACTTTGGGGCAGAGTGGAGACCCTTATTAAATGTTTATTCATATATTAGAGCTGTATTAGTGGATTTGGGGGCAGACTGTATATCCTTAATAAATATTTATTAAAGCGTTAGGGGTGTGTCAGTGGATGATTTGGGCCCAGTGGAGACCCTTAATAAAGGCCCGGCGGTGGGATGTAGCACAGTCCCCTCCCCCCTCCGAGGCTTGGAGGGGAGGGGGCGGGGCCAGAGGCTCTTCCAGCACCTCCCTTTTCTGCCCCCCGCAGGCCGAGGAGCAGAGCCGTAAAGCCCTTCAGGATTCCGAGGGGTGGGATCTTTCTGGAAGTCGTGCTGGGAGTGGGGCGGACAGGAAGGCGGAGCCGGGGAGAATTTGGGCAGACAGACAGACCCCTCCGAGTAAGAACCGGAAGCCGGGACTCCCCTCCCCCACCCAAGGCCCACCCCGAGGCCGAGTCTCCCGGAGGGACCTTGGCCAAGTTGGCTCTGGAAGTCCACAGCTTTGGGCTTGTAGCTCCCTGTCCCGGGTGGGAGCTGAAGGAGCGTACTTGGACTCCTGGTCCCTCAGTTCAAGGATTTGGAGCTGGGGAGAGATGTCCCAGACTCTTCTCCGTCCTTCTAGGCCGTCTCCCACAGGATGCCGTCCCAGATTCCCCTCCCCCACCCCAGCTGCCAGACTCCTCAGTCATCCAGTATTTATTTATTTTGTATAAAGTTTGTACTTATCTAAATGTGTATAAGTGGGAGCAGCACTCAGCACGGGACCTGGCATATAGGAGGTGCTTAATAAATGCTAATTGACAAGTTCAGTAGAGGAACTGTTTTGTTCTTGTCTTTTTATTCCAGTGTCTAGCACATAGTAGATGCTTAATAAATGCTTATTGGATCCTTAGAATCTGGTATATAATAAGTGCTTTAAATGCTTGTTGGATCTCTAATGTCTGGTACATAGTAGGTGCTTAATAAATGCATGTTAGATTCCTAGTGTCTGATATGCAGTAGGTGCTTATGAATGCTTTTGGATCCCTAGTGTCTAGTACATAGAAGGTGCTTAATAAATGCTTGTTGACCTATAGATTGGAAGTGATCTGCTCCAACTTTCTCCTTTTACAGAGTTGAAAAAGGTCAAATTTCTTGACCAATCTAGGATCAAAGGTTCCATCTAAAAGGGTCTTTCCCATTTTATCATGCTACTTATAAATGTTTAGTGATTGATGCTTCTCTAGGCCAATAGCTCTGGACAAGCCTCTTAACCCTTCTGAGACGATTTTCTCATCTGTAAATTGGGGAGAGTCTCTAAAAGTTCCTTCCAGCTCTTAATCCCATGGCCCTGTGACTTCTGAAACCAGGGGTCTCTAGGCAGAGTGTGATGGTCCATCTCAACCTGGGGGAGGCAAACAGCCAGTTTTCCCTCAAATTCTAATATTTGGGAGGTGATCCAAGGCCCCTCCTCAGGAATACTCTACAATGGAGAGTGGGGAGAGGGGAAGTATCAGCCCCAGCTGGGGCTGTGCATTCACACAGTTTCCTGGGGCCTAGCGCAGCTATTCTGAGAGAGTGCTGTCTCCCTCCTTAAATTTTTCATAGAAATTTTTTCCTGCTTGGTTCTGACTTTGCCCTTAAGTCACTAAGAAGATCCGAATTTGAAGCTCAACTTTGCTAATATGACACTTCCCTCTCTGTCTGCCTTCCCATTCCTTATCTGAAGTGATCTTTGTAATTTTAAGTGGGATCCTTGAACTTTTAAAAGAATATTTCCCTTGTAATACTGTATTTATGCATTAAAAACCTTGCTCTGAGAAGGGGTCCAAAGGCTACACCAGGCTGCCAAAGAACTCTTCTACCTCTAAAAAATCCTTTGGGATCAAAGGATTTTGGTCCTACTCTCTGGATTACAGCACCCATTTTCCCATTCCAGGGCCCCTCTGCCAAGATCTAATTTCATTTTTTGTTAAAGCTTTTTATTTTCAAAACATATGCATGGATAATTTTTCAACACTGACCCCTGCAAGACCTTGTGTTCCAAATTTTCCCCTCCTTTCTCCTACCCCCTCCCAGATGGCAAGTAATCCAATGTATGTTAAACATGTTAAAATATATGTTAAATCCAATATACAACATATAATTTCATCATAGGCTTCTTGAGGACAGGATCTCTGGCATATATAATGATGTAACCCCAACCCCCCCTGTCAAGGGACAGGTGCCTAACAGGTGCTTAAATAGTTGTGGAAGTTGTAGTTAAGTGGAAGTTTATAGGATGTATGAAAATGAGACAGCAGTGGGATAAAATAAGGAAAAGGAATAGGCATTTATTAAGCACCTGCTGTGTGCCATAGCATTAAGCACATGGCTATATGTCAGGCTAAGTGCTTTACAAATTTTTTTGCATGGGATGGGGTGGAATAGAACAATTAAACTGTCAGTAATGGTTCATAACATAAATCCTGGCATACTAACATATTGGTTCTCTCTGTAGGGCAGGTGTGACACTGCTGAGGAAATGAAGTTGGTCCTCGGGCTCCTGCTGTCCATGGCATGGGCAGTGCTCCATGCAAACATCACCCTGACTGAAAAGCAAAGTAAGACCTCATATAATATATTATTATTGCATAATTTTATCTAATAATATATTATATTGTTAATATATGATTATATGTATTTTTGTAATATAATATGAATATAATATATAATTTTCTCAAGGACCTGGCTACAAAAGGGGGCTTACAAGAGTGGAACTAACAAGAGGGCTAAGGACAGAATGGATCTAGTGAACAAAGTAGCAGATTCTGCTGGTCCTACTAGGCCCTGTTGGAATAGGTCAAGAATATCAAGAGAATTAATTAATTTTTAGGAGGTGGGCCAGCTGGATTTATTGAGTCATGATATATATAGATAAAAAGGTAGTTGATTTGATTGAACAGAAGCCATAGAACCCCTTTAGATCTCAATTTCCTCCACTGTAAAATGAGTGGGTTGGATTAAATAATTTCTAGCTCCATCCTCTTAAAATATGGGTCATTGGCCATCCATGGATGGAAAATGAAGTGTCTCTTGGGAAGACGAGCCAGGAGGTTTATGTCACTGGATTACAGAGTGTGTGAGGATTGACAAGAGGATATAAGGAATAAGAAAACTAGAAGGGACCACGTTTTGGGAGGACATTGAAAGCTAAGAAGAAAATAAGATTGAGGAAGACAGGCTATCTCTGTCGGTCAAGTATTTGACTGATGTCCTGTAAAAGTGAGAATCAAAGTGAGAATCACTTATTCTGCTTGACTCCTAGGAACTAAATTAAAAGTGATGGATGAAGGTGAAAGAAAGGCATATTATATCTTTCTATAAAGAAAAGCCTTTTTAAGGAGGGCTACACCAAACTTAAGGCACTGCTTTAGTAGGAAGTGAATGAACTGTCAGTAGATGTCTCTAAATTGAAATTTGATTTTTTAATTAATTTTATAATTATAAATTTTTGACAGTATATATGCATGAGTAATTTTTTATAACATTATCCCTTGTATTCATTTTTCCAAATTTTCCCCTCCCTCCCTCTACTCCCTCCCCTAGATGACAGGCAATCCCATACGTTTTACATGTGTTACAATATAACCTAGATATAATATATGTGTGTAAATCCCATTTTCTTGTTGAACGTTAAGTATTGGATTTCGAAGGTATAAGTAACCTGGGTAGATAGACAGTAGTGCTAACAGTTTACAATCAATTCCCAGTATTCCTTTTTTGGGTGTAGTTGTTTCTGTCCATCATTGATCAACTGGAAGTGAGTTGGATCTTCTTTATGTTGAAGATTTCCACTTCCATCAGAATACATCCTCATACAGTATTGTTGTTGAAGTGTATAATGATCCCCTAGTTCTGCTCGTTTCACTCAGCATCAGCTGATGTAAGTCTCTCCAAGCCTCTCTGTATTCCTCCTGCTGGTCATTTCTTACAGAGCAATAATATTCCATAACCTTCATATACCATAATTTACCCAACCATTTTCCAATTGATGGGCATCCATTCAACTGAAATTTGATTACTGCTTCAGATATGATAGAGAACATCCTTCTCAAGGGGCAGTTTAGGGATCTGATCCAGGTCTGAGGTTTGGGGATTCAGATTTAGGAAGCAGAAATCAGAGGGAGGAGAAGATAGAAGGCAGATCTTCTCAGGCCAGGGAAAGGTTGAGAAACATTCATAGGAATGCCACTATCTACCCCTTCATGATCATTATCTTTTCCTCTGAACAGTATTTCTGATGTGTCATGTGTGTGAGGAGGTCAATACTTTTACCTGCAAGAATCCAGAGAAGTGCAATGCAGGAGATGCATTCTGCATCACCGTGGGTACCAGTAAGTTCTATTCCCCCTTATTCTCTTTACCTGAGTGACAGGGGAAGGCTTTTGGGTAGAACATGGATTTAGTTAAGCAGGGACATGGGCTTAGTTCAGAGATCTACCACCTTTTGAGCCACAAGTAATTCACTTTTTGGTAGTGTTGAAGAATGGAGTCTATGTGCTAACCATTTCCTCTCACCCCATATTTCCTACTGGTTTGGGTGTGTAACTCATTTGCATTGAGATTCAGTACTCAATTCATTCATATATTCAATATTCATGCACTCAGTAAGCATGAATTACCTTCTGACTGTGTACAGAGCACTGCAGTCAGTGAATCAATTTATTAAGCATCTACTATATTCCATGGCATTGTATTAAGGACTGGAGAATACAAAAAAAAAAAAAAAAAAGGCTGAAACAGCCCCTGCCCTCAGAGAGCATTATTATTCTAATAAGAGAAACAACATGTAAAAAATTGTGTACCTATATAAGATATATATAAAATAAAGGTTAAACTTTGTTTATATTTATTCTATATTTATAATTATTTTTTCAGTTATTATTTAAATTTATATTTATTTTATTTCTTTTTTTGCGAGGCAATTGGGATAAAGTGACTTGCCTAGCGTCACAGTTAGTGTTAAGTATCTGAGACTGGATTTGAACTTCTTACTTCTGGCCTGGGTGCTTTATCTACCATGCCATTTAACTGCCAGAGGCAGGTAATTTTAGAGGGAAGATGCTGGTTGGATGGCAGTAGAAAGGGGCAACCAGAAAGATCTCTTGGAGAGGGTATGATTGGAGCTGAGCCTTGGAGGAAGGCAGTAGGTAGAGGGAAAGAGGGAGAGCATTCTATGTGGGTGGGATAGCCCATGAAGAGACACACATTATAGTGATGCAGTTATGTGAAGGGTGGCAAGCAGGTCAGGGTTATTGGATACAGTATGTTCAGGAAGAATAAAAAAGATTGGAAGGGTAGAGAAGCATCAAGTTGCAAAAGCTTAAAAGTCAAAAAGAAAATTCTGGAGTTAATGGGGCTTCTGGAGAATATTGAATGGGTATGTGATGTGGTCAGATTGGAGATTTAGAAAGATCACTTTGATAGCTGAGTTGGAGAACAGATTTAGGAGATCAATGAGAAGGTTCTTGTAGTAACTGACTCATGAGATAATAAAGTCCTGTACCTATGTGAATGAAGAGAAGGGGATACAGGTAAGATGTAAAGGTAGAAATGATAAATTGGCAACATCTTTACGTGTTTATATTCCAGTAGCTCCCTGCTATTCCCAATATCGATTCTAAAGCCTTCTGTTTAGTATCTAAAGCTTCAGCTTGTTCCCTTCCAGATTCTCCAATCTTTTTATATTTTTTTCCACCCCAAGTGATCATATGGACTATTTGTGCCCAACTCGTTGGTACAGCATTCTGAGGTCATATTAGTCTGATCAGCCACAGTCGTACACACAATAGTTTGACTCCAACATTTTGGTCCTGTTTGAGAACAAAGTTCAATCAATCAGTACTTTACAACTTTGTGTGGATTCTTATCTTACCTTGTACCCTCCCTCCCCACCTCCCTGCTCCATGCTCTCTCTGAAATTGCCTTCCATTTCTATCCTGCCTACTTTCACTCTTTACAGTTTCCCTCCCCTTTAGAATGTGGACTCTGAGAATAGAGACCACATTTTGTTCTTTCTTTTCAACTTTTTCTCTCCCCGCTCAATCTATACCCATAGTTATAGGCACTTGATAAATGCTTGTGAACTGACTTCCATCCTAGTCATCTCATTCTTGAAAGGATAGCCACAAAATAGGGGAGGATAACCAGAACAATAATGGGACTGAAGGCTTCATCATATATAAAAATGATTGAAGAAAGAAGGGAAGTCTGAGAGCATCTCTCTGTTACTAATATAAGAAATCTTGAAATCTGTTCCATCTTGCTCTCTTTCTGAATCACCTAGCCTTGTGGAGAGCCAAAAGAATGGGACAGCTGGGAAAAAGAAGTGGGGTTTTCTTTGGGGGGGCAGCATCATAATAATTGCTTACAAGTATTTGAAAGGTCCTCTCAAAGAAAAGAGATTAGAGTTCTGTTTAACAGTAGAAGCAGGGATAAGAGTGATGAGTTGGTTTCAGGGAGCAAATTTTAAATTTGTTAAAAGGAAAAAAAAATAAACAAAAAAGATTCCATACAATGAAGGGTGTTCATAGTGAAATGGTAAACTTCAGGAGATATTAGTTTCTCACTCACTAGAAGTCATCCTTGCTAGTGATAATGAGGAGGAGACTTAGGAGTGAGACCAGATGACCATTAAGATTCTGTCCAGTTTTAGATTCTGTATGTATTCAAATAGTGGAATATATTAGTGTACTTCCCCTTCCCACCCAATGATAGCCTATATGCTCTTTGAAGACAAGAATTGACTTTTTTATTACTAGCATTTAGCATAGTCCTTTGTGCATGGTAGAGACTTAATAAATGCTTATTGGAGTTAATGTGGCTGATTAAAAGCAGCATTGTATATTAGTACAAAGCACATAGATGGTTATTGTTCTAATGATTATAGTTCAGACCTGTAATTCCATAACTTCAGGATACTTTTAGGATATAAAGTGCTTCCACATGCGGATTGGCAACTTCCCTATAATTTCTGGTCTTACAGTGTATTCTAGGTTAAATGCACACAGCCATACAACTAGTGAGGGCCACAGGCAGTATTTGAACCTAGATCTTCCTGACCTCCAGATCTGCTCACGGCTACTCCATCCTGCCTGTCCTATCTGCATCCTTGTCACCATTATGGGCAATTAAGCAATGAGTTTTTTTTTAATTCACCTCTATTTTCTTCTTCCCACAGGGCTGGCCAATCGCTACTTACTTGTTTCCAAGCAGTGTCATAAGGTCTGCCCATTTTTGGATTACTATTATCAAAAGTTTTCGTACGAGAAAGAATTTCCAAGTGCTTTTGTCTATTCCCATTGTTGCGCTGAGAATTTATGCAACTTTGGCATCCCCTTTACCTCAGAGGTGGACACAGACATCTATAGCCCCAATAATTTAGTAGGCGTTGCCCACCAGAGGGTCAGCAACACAGGGCTAGTGATAGTTCTAAGCTTCCTACCTGCCCTGCTTCAGGTTAGCATGTAACCTGGATCCTCCATCTCACAGAGCCCTAAAAATGCTCATCACACTCAGTCCCTAGAAATAATGCTTCTTAACAGCCATGTCCTATTGGACCCTATCATCTGATAACCTTCTCTCCTCTCCCCTCCCCTTTCTATTTCCACTCCCATGCTGTCAAGGCATTAATAGGGAAGGGTAGGCTGAAAGCAATAGCAAAAAAAATGTTAATAAAAAGTAAATATTTTTGGATTGAAACTGGGTCTTCTTGAGAAAATTTTACTTATCTTCTATTTTTCTTTTTTGCCTAACATGGATTGCAATTTGTCAATTCTTATTTGAGTGTGTGTCTGAGAATAAAAGCTCTATAGGGCAGGAACCCTGTCTATTGTGTCCCTTCCCTTTCCCCTTTTCCCCTCACACTCAACACAGGGGCATGATAGGATAGCAATCCATTTTCCTTTGAGGGTAGAGAGACTGAAAAGAATGAGAAAATCTGGATTAAAGTTCAAGATACACTAGTTCACCATTAGAACTTGAGTATGCAATTTCCCTTATCCTTACTTCAGTTTCCCCATTGGTAAAATAAGGAGATTCGAGTCACTGATCTGTAAGGACCCTTCCAACTATAAATGCAAGTAGTGGCCTCCACCTGTGGGAGTCACTGATCTGTAAGGATCCTTCCAACTATAAATGTAAGTGGCAGTCTCCATCTGTGGGAATCACTGATCTATAAGGATCCTTCCAACTATGAATGCAGGTGGCAGCCTCCACCAGCAGGGCATTCTCCATCAAACAGAGGTCACACAATTGCTACTGAGGAAAGAATCCTTACTTTATCCTATCCTTCTCTAGTTTTTATCCAAATTTCCCAAAAGGGCAAAGTTTTAAGAAGAAAACCTAGAAGTCATCAAATTGGTCAATCAACTGGCATATAGAAAGTACCTGTTATGTGCCAGCCAAGCACTGTGTTAAGCACTTAGGATAAAAAGAAAGGTAAAACCAGCCCCTGCTTTCAAAGAGCTCACAATTTAATTGGGAGATGACATGCAAAATACCATCTACAAATGAAATTAATTGACAGTAATCTCAGCAGATTTTAAATTAAAGGAATTAATTTTAAAAAGAGGAATCTAAAATTAAGAAGGATTTCTTACAAAAGGTAGGATTTTAGATGAGACTGAAGGAAGCCAGGGGAAGTAGGAGGCAAAGACAAAGCCAGAGATCTTTAGGAGTGGGGAATAGTCAGAAAAAATACGTGGAGACAAGAGACGGATATTTAGTTTGAGGAACAAGGAGGAGACCAGTATCATTGGATCACAGACTGTGTGGGGTAGAGGTGGGAGCAGAGTAAGGCTGGAAGAAGCCAGTTGAGGAAGAACTTTGAAAGCCAAGCAGAAAATTTTAAAATTTTGTCATGGATGCCATAGAGAGTCACTGAAGTTGACTGAAGAAGATGATGATATAATCAGATTTTTTTTAGAATACAGGAAGATGAATTGGAGTGAGAAGAGGCTTAAGGCAAGAAGCCCATCCTGTGGGGTATTGCAAAAGTCTAGTCATAAGGTGATAATGGCCCACGATAGAATGGTTGCAAAAGTAGAAAGGGTAGGACTTTATCACTGATTAAATATGGCTGAAGAGATGGAAGAAGAAGAGGACATCTAGGCGGACATCCTGAATTACTGGAGATCCTGGAAAGGAACAGGAAAATTAGGAAGAGAGAAGGTTTTGAGGAAACAAATAAATGAGCTCAATGTTGGATTTGTTAAATTTAAGATGTCTATGGGATATCCAGTTTGATGTATCTTATAGGCATTTGGAAAAATGAGATTGGATGTCAGGAGAGACATTAGGGCTAGATAAGTAGAACTGAAAAATATCATCGGAAGGATGATAATTGAATATTTGGGGGGGAGTGATGAAATCCCAAAAAAGGACAGGATATAGAAGAGGCCCTAGGATAATTCTATGAGACATCCACGATTAGTTGGTGTGACCCGCATAAAGAGCCAACAAATATAGTTAACATTTAAATAGTGCTTATTATATGCCAAAATATAATTTTCTAATGCTTAGAAAACTGAAGGGAAATTGCCTAGGGCCACACAGTTAATGAGTCTGAGGCTGGTTTTGAATTCAGGACTTCATAACTCCAAGCCATGCACTTTATCCACCTAGTTTCCGAGTAGCAAAGGAGACTGAGAAGAATCAGAAAGGTGAGAGAAGAACCAGAAAAGAGTGGAATTATGAAGGCCTGGAATAAAGGGAGTTTCAAGAAGAAAAGACTACCAGAGGTGCAAAGGGATCAAGAAGACTGAAGACTGAGAAATTTTCATTAGATTCACCATTTAAGAGATTTCTAACAACTTTGGAGAGGACAGTGTCAGTTGAATAATAGAGAAACCAGAATGCAAAATAAACAAAAAAATAAATCTTTTTGTCATACTTTCTGGCAAAAAAAAAAGGTGGTGAATGCAAATGATGTTGAGGAGTTTCACCATACAAAAAGGAAAACTAATATGCTTTTAGGCTAAATGAAAAGTGGCATGGTGTTTAAGACTAGAAAAGTGACAGGCTGTTTTGTGATATGAAAATTGTGATTTGTGAAGAAGGAAAGGTAGACACACTTATTACCTAGTAGATGCTGAACTTGAACACTTCTAAGCCTCAGTTTCTCCATCTGTTAAAATGGAAAATAGTAATAGCACCTTCCTTTCAGGGCTTTTATGAGGTCCCAATTAGATTGCATTGTGAAATGCTCTGCAAATCTTAAAATATTATACAAATGTAAATATTATATAACATATAAATTATGTAAAGTAAATAAATACAAAATAAATATATATAAAGTATTATATAAATATAAAAATTGCCCTCCACTCCCAATATTTCCTGTTTGGAATATTGCATTTAATTTGGTCTATAGATTTTTTTAAAATGCACAATGATAAATTGTAGAACATTGTAAAGAAGTTGATGGGAATAATGAGAAGGACCTGATATGAGGAGAATGAGAAAGCCACAGGTTTTTGTTACCGTTTGTCCTTTGTTCTCTAAAAGGACCAAGACATCAGGGAGCTGATACCATGACATGAATTGAATTTAAGTGAGGGAGGACTGTGAAAAATCACCAGCTCCACTTTTTCCTCTTGAGCCACCTGAGTCAGTGATGAGAGATAGATCAGGATGACTGGAGATGGCCCTGGATGCAATGGGAGACCTTGGTCTTTTAAAATTAAGGTCTTCAACTGGTCTATTTAACTGAAACAACTCCCAATAAGTGATTAAGGCTAGCTAAAAAATTAGGTATAAATGGCTTCTTTTATCTAGTCAATAAAATGCCATAAGAGTGAATTTGAAGGAGTAAAGGAGGAATAATGTTACAGGTAGAGGGCCAAGTACTGTGTGACCTTTTACTTGCTTTGTTGGATACTGATACTTCCTATAAACATATAGAAAGACAGCTATCATATAGATTAAGAGCTTTAATTTAAGCTCTTTCTGAACTATTTTTTGGTTAGCTTCCCAAGATGGACTTTGAACCTTTTAACACCATGTAATATCCCATTTAACCAGTAGGGGGACTTAAGGTCTGAATGTCCTTATTAATTTCAAAAATTTTTGCCTTTCCAATTTTTGATTCAAGAAAAGTGTTTGTACCCTTAAGCGTGCAATGGGTCTCAATTCTAACTTATGGGCTAGAAATAGTAGTAATTCCTAAAAGTAACCTGATTCTGCCATCATTCCTTAGCATATTCACTATTAATTCTTACTCTTTAGTACCCAATGAATTCAGTCAAATATCAATCTAACAAAAAAAAAAAAAAAAACTTTAAAAAAATTGCATTTATTTTTATTTACATTTAATTTTAATCTTATTTTTCCCAATTATATGCAAACAAAAATGTTTAACTTTTTCAAAATTCTGACTTTCATATTATCTTCCTCCCTTTTCTCCTCATCCTTGAGAAAACAAGCAATTTGATACAGATTATACATGTATAGTCATTCAAAAGTTTTCCATGTTAATCATATGGCAAAACAAAGAAGACTCCCCCTCAAGAATAACAATATTTCAAAAGTGTTTTTCACTGTGAATTCAGACTCCATCAGCTCTTTCTCTGAAGGCGGTAGCATTTTTCATTATTTGGAATTGTCTTGGATCATTGTCTTGCTGGGAATACCTAAGTCTTTCAAAGTTGATTATTGTGTCTACAATATTCTGGTTATGCTCACTTCATTTTGCATCAGCTTATACAAGAGTCAAAGTGTTGATTTTTTTAAATGACTTATAGTACTATAGTTAACTTTGATTTTTTCATCTGTTCATATCCTTTGATCATATCCTTTGATAACAATTGGAGAATGACTCATATTCTTACATATATTTATTCAGTTGCTGTGAAGTTAACTTCCATTTCCTCATCTGTAAAGTGAACTGAAAAAGGAAATGGCCAACCACTTCACTGTCTGCCAAGAAAACCCACATGAGGTCCTGAAAAGTTGGATGAAACTGAAATGACTGGACAACAAAAGAAAGCAATTGATTGAATGTTATTTTTATTTATAAAAAAACAAGTTTAAACAATTTTTAAAGTATTATTTTAACAGTGAATAAGCAATTAAAAGATAAGAAAAACAGGAGTAAAATACAAGCTTTTTGGTCAGTAGTAATAAAAAAGAGAAGAGGAAAGTTAAGTATTGATAATTGGGAACTGAGCACATTTCATTCTCACTGGACAGTTTAAAAAAACAGTTATTCATTTACTTATTTGTTTGGTTAGAATTTCTTATGTCCAACACTGCTTCTCCTTTCTATTAAAAAGAAAAGAAAGTATATATATATATATATATATATATATATATATATATGTGTGTGTATATATATATACATATATATATGTGTATATATATATATATATATATATATATATGTATATATTTCCAAAAAAATTCTCCCACTGTCCATATCTAAACATATGTGTTTCATACTGAATTTTAAATTTATTTCTTCTCTGGCAGTGATTTAGTATTATATTAATCAGAGTTTTAACATCTTTCAAATTAAAAAAAATTTTTTTAAAGAAAATTGTCATTGTATACTATTTCTCCAGGGGATGTGGGAAAACTGGGACATTGCTACATTGTTGGTGGAATTGTGAATGCATCCAGCCATTCTGGAGAATAATTTGGAACTATGCTCAAAAAGTTATTATATGTATACAATTAGAAATTAAAAGGATGCGCATCAATTGGAGAATGGTTGGGTAAATTGTGGTATATGAATGTTATGGAATATTATTATTGTTCTGTAAGAAATGACCAACAGGATGATTTCAGAAAGACCTGGAGAGAGTTACATGAATTGATGCTGAGTGAAATGAGCAGGACCAGGAGAACTCTAGAAATGAGTGTGAATCACAACATAGCAATTCCACTCCTTCTGTTTTTGTCCTCTTGCATTTTTGATTTCCTTCTCAGGTTAAATTTACCTTATTTCTAAGTCCGATTTTTCTTGTGCAGCAAAATAACTGTATAGGTATGTATACATATATAACAAAAACAAAACAAAAACAAAAAACTCTAGTCAGACTTTGTCTTCTGTCATCCAAACTTCACAAGAATCTTTGATTTCTTAAGTTAGGAAGGCTTTCTGCCTCCTGTAACAATGAACTGTATTCTCTGGAAGCCCATGTTCATTGGCTCTTGGAGACTTCCTCTGCCTTGAGAGATCTGTCTCTAAGGGGCCCCTGCCAATAAAATAAAATAAAATAAAATAAATAAAATAAAATAAAATAAAATAAAATAAAATAAAATGTAATAAATGTGCTATTTACGAGATTTTTTAAAAATCAGTACTGGCTATGGAATCATTTTTAAGTACTCTAACTCTAAATCACCGACCATTTTCAAAATAATGACCTTGGATGAGACTTTTGAGAAATGAATGTCCTTAGGGCTTTGAACATTCAACAAAACAAAACAAAACAAAAGGTTGCAAAATTTGTCCCTGGCCTGAATTTTTAAATTTATCTTATGACTCTTCTGAATCAGCTTATTGCTTTGTTAAATAGGATTTCCTGTATTAGAGGGGCCAACAGGCAATAGTCCAGGGCTAGCCAGGCCCCATAATAAAACATCAATGATGACAAATTTACAATCTGTAGGATTTTAGGAAGAAAAAGATGGAAGGCATTAAAATAGACTATAACAGTATTATTCAGATTTCTAAGGAATCATTCACCAGCAATATAAGTATTTTGATTAAACCCAATATTCCTAATTCTTTCAAATAACATCATCTTGGGGGCAGCTAGGTGGCACAGTGGATAGAGAACCAGCCTTGAATTCAGGAGGACCCGAGTTCAAATCTGATCTTAGACACTTAACAATTCCTAGCTGTGTGACCCTGGGCAAGTCACTTAACCCCAGCCTCAGAAAAACAAACAAACAAACAAACAAACAAAATAAATAAATAAATAAATAAATAAATAAAAATAACACCATCTCCAAGACACTCTGATGAAATTTCCATTTTCCATTGCCTAAATACTATTCACTAAAATCAAATTAACTCTAAGCATGCTTTATAGCTTATATGCATAGTTTAAAAAAAAAACCAACTTCCTCACACTGGTCATCTCCAAACCCAAATGCATTTTAAATCTATTGTCTTTATGGCAAAATATTGTGGTTTATTATTCCACTAACCAGAGTTTTAACATCTTTCAAATTAAAAAATAATTAAAGAATATTGTTATTCAACTATGAGGTACCATCACACACCTCTCAGATTGGTTAAAATGAAAAGATAATGATGAATGTTGAAGGGGATGTGGAAAGTGAGACATTAATTGGTGGAGTTGTGAACTGATCCAACCATTCTGGAGAGCAATTTGGAACTATGTCCAAAGGGCTATCAAACTTTAATCCAGCTTATATACCAAAGAAATACTAAAGAAGGGAAAGGGACCTGTATGTGCAAGAATGTTTGTGGCAGCTCTTTTTGTAGTGGCCAGAAACTGGAAACTGAGTAGATGCCCATCAATTGGAGAATGGCTGAATAAGTTATAGTATATGAATGTTATGGAATATTATTGTTTTGAAGTGAGCAAAACTAAGAGAACATTGTACATAGCAACAAGATTATACAGTGATCAATTTTGATGGATGTGGCTCTTTTCAACAATGAGATGATTCAGGGCAGTGCCAATGATCTTGTGATGGAGAGAGCCATCTGCATCCAGAGAGAGGATTGTGGGGACTGAGGTTGGATCACAACAAAGTATTTTCACTCTTTTGCTGTTGTTTGCTTATTTTTTGTTTTCTTTCTAATTCTTTTTCCTTTTTGAACTGATTTTTGCAGTTTTGCAAAGGTGAATGTTGAAAATTATTTATGTATATGTTTTGAAAATAAAAAAATTAATAATAATATTTTAAAAAGAACATTGCCATTTTGTACTATTCCCCTACCTCTCCTGTCTTTCCAGGACATACATATTAAAATATTTAGAAAATCAGTTGTTACAGGAAGAGCACTATGTTCCCCATACCAAAAGTCTAATTCATAAAAGGATAACATTAAGAACAAAGATGTTGGATCTGGGGGAAACAAAACACCTTTTCATATATGCATATCCTAATTTTGACAACCTATGCCAGATATATTCAGAAACCAGAATGTTACTATTAATCTAATAGCAACAAAATCACTGCCTATTGATTACTATGGTAGACACAGGTAATTTATATCATTAATAATGATGTATAGTATATGTCCTGATTATATTCATAATGTAATATAATATAAGTATTATATTATAATATAATAATTAAACCATAATATTTGGGGTTTTCTTATAGAGATACTGGAGTGGTTTGCTATTTTCTACTTCAGATTATTTTGTGGATGAGGAAATTGAGATAAAAATGGATAAGTGCTAGTAAGTGTCTGGGGCTGCATTTGATCGAATGAAGACAGAATCAGATAAGACTGGAAGTGACTAAATAACTATCTATATAAGATATATAACCATGAAAACATACAAACATACAAATATATCTTATGTGTAAATATATATACATATATATATATATAATTTTGCAAACCTTAAAATCCATATAAATATTTGATGATGTTGATGAAAATCCAATCTCTTCATAAATAATTTCTCTCTTAAATTTGTGTTGCCATTTTAGCAGCCTAGTTTTTTTTTCCAAGCTGGTCCTCACTGGAATCTCTTAAAGGTGCTACAAAATGGAGGCCTTTGTACTGACTGTGTTGTGTTAATGGAAAGTCCCTAACTCTCCCTCTCTTTGGAGAACCAGAAATTGGAGTTATTACTATCAATTACTGTCTGTTGTGCTCTTAGTTATGTTTTAAAATCTGCCTTGAAACATTTACTTTGGCTTCCATTAAGTGTCCAAAACATTTCTATACATTTTTATTACCTTTTAATTAAACTTTAAAATTATACTGCTCTAATTTAAAATGACTTTTGATTTCTCTTCATCCTTTTTTGTTGGGGGGGTAACATAGACCAATTCTGTGCAGTTGGGATTTTTCTCTTTTGAACAGATTTGATATTTCATTTTCTTTTTGATAAAATTAATTTCTCAACCATATACTTCTCTGAGAGTCATGTTTCATGTGTCCCAATTACACAGTGAATTCTAATCTTTCTTAGTGCTGGTTTTTGTTCTTTGTCAAATTTTTCAACTTCACCCCATCATATTGGCCACTTAGGAAACTACCAGTTTGTTTTTTTCTTTTAATTTTAGTATCACCTTTTGTCACATAAACTATTGTCTGCTTTAGTTTTTTGCTTTTAAAACAGTAATCTGGTGCCTGCTAATCTTATCCTTTCTTTGTTTCTAACTCCTTTTAGATGACTTTGCTTCTAAAATTTTCTAAATCATTCAAATTGAAAAATACTGGAGAAAAAAACATCAAGTATTATTTTTCCCACAAAATATTTAACTTTTGCTTTTCCCCGGTATAGCTCCTTTCCTGAATATCATTTTCTAAGTGTTTTTAAAAGCTTCTCTAACTAGAAAAAATCATTTAAAAAGAACAAATACTTTCAGATTGAGAGTTTTCAAACTACTAGATAAATCTGTAAAGAGTCTGGAAGCTTCTGTACTTTTTGGAGTAACTGGGGGAAAAATAACCCCCCAAAACTTTTTTTAAATGTCCTGGGAGGTGCTGAATAGTCTCCCTCTCCCTCCTCCGTGTGTGTGTGTCTGTCTGTCTCCGTCTTTCTCTCTCTTTATTCTGTATTTCTTAGAACTTAGAAGGAGAACAGGTATTTGGGCACCAGAGTAGGGAAGCAGATACTTCCCATTCCTATTTTTATCCTTAGATTCTGTTTCCCATCCAAAAGATTCTCCCAACTTTCCCACTGGATCATCTATTCTCATCTCACCCACATAGTGGAAAATTTGGCCTTCCAAGCAATCTGACCAATATCTAACAGGTCAGCTTCACTCCTCAGGCTTTCTGCCTTTAGACCTCAATGATTGGCAGGTATGTGGTTCCAGATTTATTGATCTATATCTGATGTTTCAAAGCCTCATGAATAACATAGTGAGCCTACTCTTATTTGGAGCAGTTTTCCCTGTTCAGCCATATTTCTTATAGCAGCTGACTTCTATGACCAGTTCATAGCTAAACACATGGACCACGTTCTGCACTAAATAAATCACCCAATAGCAAAGGGTGAGAGAAGAATATTGATCATGCCATTTATCTGATACATGGCCAATATTATCAATTAGGTACAAGTTGGGAAACCCTGGACAGAGAACAGTCAATTAACAAGCATTTTAAGTAAATCATCAAGACTTGTTATGTACCCAACACTGGGGATACAAAGAAAACAAAAAAACATGATCCCTGTTGTTAAGAAGTTCGCGTCCTAATAGGGGAGATAACATGCAAACTATACCCGTATACAACAAGTGGAAGATAAAGGGAAGGTTATCTTAAAGCCATGCAGTTCATGGAATTCCCCGAAGATCAGGAATACTGCCAGTCTCAGGTGTGATAACTGTCCAGTGCTAAGGCAGAAGATAAAATGAAAAGGAATTTGCATCAAACGAAACTACAGTTGGTCTGCTGCAGATGAAACAGGCTTTGTCTTCAACTAGGCAAAGACTTATAACACCATGGGAAGGACTTACACTGGCCTAACCTGCAGCTGCCATGGAAGGTGGCTGCCCACATGGACACACAGGCTCCATATTGCAAAATACCCGTTGATGAGGATGACAAATCTCACTTTCAAACTATCAGATTCCATGAGCCTAAAGAAGGAGCCAGAGCTAGATAGTTCTCTTCTGGAAAAAAACCCTCTTAGAGATATCAAAAGTCCTCTCAGCAGGACCTGGGTTACCTGACTTTTTTAAGGTAAGCGTCTATAACCATGCTTTCTCCTTTAAAGCATTAGAGTCCTAGGATTGGGATACTACTGTGAGAGAGCAAGTCTACATTCCATGTTTTAACTAGCACCTGCCAGATAAACAATTGATGAACCTACATAAACTTTATTGGGAGAGATTCCAACTAACAGATTTTCTTTAGCTAATCAGAAAAACCTTAAATCCAAACAATTTTCAAATTATAGTTTATAGTAATCCCAAGACAAAAGGGGTAGCTGGTAGGTGAAGTGGATAGAGCACTGGACTTAGAGTCAAAAAGACTCCTCTTTCCTCTAGTTAGAATCTAGAATCATATTTCTTCTGAGTTTTCTTGTCTTCAGGCAAAATATTTCCAGTTATTTTAATTAATTCATATGCTACAAACTTAAAACTTTTATCATCTTAAATTAGCCTTCTCGGCACACTCTTCAGTTCAGCAATATACTACTTGAAACATGGTCCCAGAGCTGAAGAAAATATTTCAGATGAAATCCAAAATCCAATCCAATAAACATTTATTAAGCACCTACTATGTGATAGTCACTGTGCTAAGTGCTGAAGAGATACAATTAATAAAAAGAAAGTCAAATATTTCTGACAAATCTAAAAAGAATAAAAGAAAACAATTGTGTTCAGTAGTTTCTCCAGCGTGTTCTACACTTCACAGTCCTATATGGAATTTTCTTGACAAAGATTCTGAAGAGGTTGTTGATTTCCCTGTCCAGTTCATTTTACAAATGAGGAAACTAAGGCAGCAAACAGGGTTAAGTGACTTGTCCAGGGTCATACAGCTAATACGTGTCTGAGGCTGGATTTAAACTTAGGAAGATGAGTCTTCCTTAGTCCAGGTCTAGTACTATATTCTCTGCATCACATAGCTGCCCTGAAAGTCCTGTCCCTTTTAATGCAGCTCAAGATTGCATTAGTTTTTTCAAAGACGGGATGGATAAATAGTGGATTGTGAAATGCAATTTCAGATTTGGCCAATAATGGAATCATACTTGTGTTGATTGGGAGTAGGGAGAAGGAAATTAAGTTAATGCAGAATGACAAAAATGTAAAAAGAAAAAGAAAGGAAGAAAAGAAGGAAGGAAGGAAGGGAGGGAGGGAGAGAGGGAAGGAAGAAAAATAGCATCAGAAAACATTTTAAAATGCAAAGAAGAAAAAGAAATCCAGAAGGCTATAGATTGGAGAAATTTTGAAGTTTTCATGTACAATTCCATTATTATGTTTATCTTAATATTTATTGATTTTTGTTAAGTTCATAATAAAAAAGATAAAACTAAACCCATATATTTATTTATATATAATTTTGTCACAAGAATTAATGATTATAACTATAAGATATATATAACTAAAAAAGTATCTGAGAGGACAGCTAGTGCAATTTTTCCATTTTGCAAATGAAAACTGAGACCAAAATAGGTCTTGTGTCTTATTCAGTCAAGTGATGATGTCATATCATGTGACATCAAGGATTATCTCATAATGATGATGATGATAGCAACAACTAACAGATCATCTCAAAACAACTTTTGTTAATCCTTCTCTCTCTCTTCCTACATTTGTAAGTTTATTTATTTATATTCCTCTTTGCAAAATTTTACACTTATATTTATTCCCTCTTCTGAGGATATGTCCAGTGCTCTAGCTGTCAGGATCTTTTTGGGTTCTGACTCTATCACCCCATATGTTTATTATTCTTCCTCCATACTTGATGAGCTTACTGGCTATTTATTCAGAATTTTACTAAAAAAGTTAAACAGCACAGGACCAATGTTAGATCCTTGGGTTACTCCACAGTCAATAATTACTCTTTTAGTTTGGCCATTCTGAACACATTATCATCCAATCTATCTCTCTCCAACTTCTATAAAAGAATAATTGCATAACATAATTTATCAAAACCTTTGCTAAAATTTAGATAAACATTACCTTTATCAAGTAGATTAGCAATTCTGTCCATAAAAGGAGATGAGGTTAGCCTGCTCTTGATAAAATCATGCTGTCTCTTTATAATTGCAATTTCCTTTTTTAAAATCCAAACATCTCTTTAATGATCTCTTCTAAATTTTTCCCAGAACTAAAGTGAAGTTTATGAGCCTAGAGCTTATAGACTTTGTCCTTTTTTAATTTTATGAAAATTGGGATATTTGCCTTCTTTTAATTTTGTGATCTCTCTCATGTTTTCCATTATCTCAGATATCACTCATAGTGACTCAGCAAGCACACCTAGCAATTTTTTCCAGACCTGAGGATGTAGTTCCTCTGGACTAGGTAGTTCATTAAGAGTAGCTAGATGCTTTCTCTTTACCTTTTTTATTTATTTTGGGTATCAACTCTCAATCATTTTTGACCAGTCATCTCCAGGGCAAAGATCATTCTCTTTTGCAGAGAAAACAACAAACTAAAAGTGGTTTAAATTCCCTTGGAAAAGATGTAAGATTAATAGGTGTAATGATTCTTTATCTTATGGATAGCTCCAGACTCCCTTAGGGACCTATATTTATCCTTCAGATAACACTTAAAAGATACTTACAGGAGGCAATTCTGTATTTGAAATTTTATACTTTTTGGAGTCAAATTCCTCATTTTTTGTTTAGCCTCCAACATTTCCTTGTAACTCATGCAACCATGCAAATTCATTGCGCTATCCTAAAGTTCTTGGGCTCCCCCAAAAGGAAATCTTAAACTTGGAGTTACAAAGCCTTTCCCATCAGACCTAAGTCCTGGTAGGGGCAGACATCAATGTTCAGATTTTCTCAAATACTTGATGGTCCAATCCTCCATGTTCCTTTAATTCAACTGTTTTAGATACATACTTGAAAATAGCTATTATATTCCTTCTTCTGCCCACTCCACATCGCTTCTATTCTTTATATTAAATATCCCTACTAATCCTTAGCTAAAATAATTCAAGATCCTTCATTATGATGGTCTCAGGATTGCAGATATGGAATTACATATTTTATTAAAGATATGTTTAATGCAAAGGAGGCAATGATTCTTTATCAAGAAGTCATACTTTATTTCCCTTTCTAATAGTATTGACTCATATCAAGCGGAAGCTATAGATACAATTTACTTATATCTTGGTGAAAAATCAGATAAAATGTATCACGTGACTCTTGAGAAAGATTGGAGAAACATAAGCTAGAAAATAGGGTAAGTGGATTTGGACCTGGTTGGGCAATAACAACTTGACATCAGCTTTGCAGCAGATCTCCAATGGAATGATGGAGAGAACCATGCTTGGTTTTCCTCCCTGTCTCTTCCAGCCATTCTTGGAACATTGAAACTTTCATGGGAAAGGCAGCCCAGTCATGGAGGCTAAAAGCAACAGACTTTTATTAATGTGTTTTAACTCTTATCATGGATGGTGCCCCAGATAGGAAATCAAGGACTAAGGAGAGGCAATCAGGAGAACCTTCAGGGGAAGGAATAAACTCAGGAAGCTGGTGCCTGGTGAGAAGTTCTTCAAACTATGAAAAGGAAGGGGGTCGGTGATCCTGGGAGGGGATGCCCTCTGTACCTGGCACAGGAATTACAACATGCCAAATTCTTACTATTCCTTCTTTTTCAGAATGAAGGATGTCTGCGTCTTAATGTGAAGAAGAAAATTCATTAATGTAAATAAAGATCAGGAATTTTATTAAAGATGCATAGGTTCTCTCTGTCTTTGCCTCCCTGCCTTTCTGTCTCTGTCTCTCTGTCTTTGTCTCTTTCTGTCTCTCTCTGTCCATCTCTATCTCTATCTATCTATCTATCTATCTATCTATCTATCTATCTATCTATGTATCTCTGATTTATCTAATTGGTTTCCTATATCTGATGCTATAGGTAAGGAAGAGCCAGGAGTAAAGCACAGAATTTTAAAGTTTCTAGCCTAGAAAATTCCAACTGAAGAAAATTTCAGAGGGGGAGTCTCATGTAAAGGGCAAGCTTCACAAAGGACCACATCAAAAAGAAATGTTGGGTCCAGAGAAAAAGTGAGGTTTGCTGGATTAACACAGCTAAGAACATTGTTATCAATGACTCAGAAAAAGGCATGAATTCCCTGCTCACCGAAGCTTGAAGGGGTCATGATTTAGCCCTGGTGGTAGCCAGGATTCACAAAGGCTTTTAGAGGCTAGAACATTGAATGTAACCTAGTGAGAAGGAGAATCAAAAAGGACAAATATAAAAATCTTACACTGAAATTCAAAAAATCAATTTAAAAATACTAATGGGAGAAGTATGAATAGAGTGCAAATTTATCTGGATTGAATGGATTACATGAATCTCAGGTGACTTCAAGTTCAAGGAGAGTCAACAGGTAAAATGGAGGCCAAGAAAACAGATGTAATATTTGGCTGTTTTAAGAAGCAAATATTGTCCAGGGCTAGGGAAGTAAGCATCTTGTTTAACTGTCCTCTTCTGGCATATTCTGGGCATCTTTTAGGAAGCACATTAATAAGGGGGAGGTCATCTAGAATCAGGAGGCTAGAGGGTCTTAAGCACAAACTAGTTGAGGGAACTGAGGAGTGGGGTGAGAATATGTAATAGCATCCTCAAGCATTTTCAAGATTGTTAGTCATAAGGAAGAGGAATTTTTATTTTTCCCGTTTGTCCCATCCCATCAGGAGCGAAAAAAGGAAAGAAGCATTTTAAAGCATTTACTATGTGCCAGGCACTGTGAAGCCTACAAATATTATCTCCATTGAGCTTCACAACAGTAGTGCAAGATAGGTATTATTCTACCACCCTCTCCCCATTTTACAGTTGAGAAAACTGAAGCAGAGGTTATGTGGCTTGACAAGGATCATATAGTGAGTAACTATATGAACTCAGGTTTTCCTAAGCCTACAACCAGTATACAATTTACTCTGCCATCTGTGCCATCTGTGCCTCTGCCACTGGGAGAAATAAAGAGGTAAACTTTGGCTTTAGGGTTAAGAAAAACTTCCCAGTAGCCTAGACTATCCAGAGGTGGAACGGACTGCCTCTGGAGGCCGGAGGGGTGGCAGCTGGATGGCCTAGGGCTGGGACACTGAGCATGGAGGTTGGAAGATCCGGCCTCAGACTTGCTGGCTGTGTGACCATGGGACAAATCATTTAACTTGCACCTGTCTCAGTTTTCTCACTCTGAAAAAGGGGATAATACCACCCACCTCTCAGATTTTTGTGATTATAAAACAAAATACAGTTTGTAAAGTGCTTTGCAAGTCTAAAAATGTTTCAATGCTAGCTATTACATTATTGTTGTTGATGATGATGGTGGTGGTGGTCTCTGGGGATAGAACAAATCAAATACTAAGATTCTCAGAGGAAACTGTTAGGAGTATGAGCACAGGAGTAACTTTTAGAAGCCCACGAGATTGAACAATAGTTATTCCAGTAACTTTAATTTCAATAAACTAGTCTTATATGCAGAATTTGGAGTACTAGATCATGGATTTCATTATTATTGTTCTAATTGCCTCCTTTCTCACACTGGTTCAGGTTCTGGGAATGCAAGTCCCTTTCAAGTGAAGGCTGACCTTTCAGTTGTGGAAAGTCTCATTCATATCACTTTCTCATATTCTATCTGGCCTGCTGGTTATTCACATTCCATGACCACTCATCTCCACCTCTGTGCCTTTGTCCATTAAATCCCTCTTTTATCATCACCTCAAGAAGCCCTAACCCCTTTCGGAACCCAGATCCATTGCTGCTTTCTGCTCCATTTCAGTTCTGATTTCCCTGATTCTTATCACTTCCTCCATTTTGAAATCTGTCCATATTTTTGGACATGATTTAATCACTTCAATGAAAGTAAGATCTTTGAGGGCAGAAGATATCTTCCCTACCCCCATATGTTACTTTGCAAATAGTTGGTGCTTAATGCATGTTTGTTGCTTTAAATGACCTCTTCCCTCTCCTTTCCTTATGTCCTTTCTAATATATGGTATCCAGAATTGAAAGTGACTTTTCTTGTTCTGAACCTTATACCTCAGTAATGCAATCTAAGATGCTACTAGCTTTTTCGAGTCTTTGTCCCATCTAGACAAGGGTCTCCAACTATAGTTGGAGGTGCTAGGAGAAAAGGAACTTATGATTTGGAATCATAGCTACAATGAAATCTTGAGCCCACTTTGGGCTCAGGAGCCAGGAAAGTAGGACTGGGACTGGGCCGTAGGCTGGAATTCAGGGCCCAGAAAGTCTTAGTAAATAGAAGATGCTTAGAGAATCGGAAGCCTGAAGGCTGGTCTCCTAGATAGGCTCTGGAATGGGGAGCTGGTCAGTGAGCCCCAGTTCTCAGACTGGACTCAGTACTTGTTGCCTGGCAATAGAGCTAGACTATTAATCCATCTTTGATCATCTCCTGCCATCTTTCCCAGCAGACCCTGGGAATCTTCTGCATCCTCCTGGACCCCTGCTACATGGGCCATGACAAGGATTCGTCTGAGGATCAAAGCATGAAGCTATCCCCTTTGTTACCCTCCCATCTCCACCCCCCACCCCACACCAGGGACCCTGGATAAGCTATAACTCAGTTTTCCAAGGACAAATATTCTAAATTGGATCCCAACTGTCCAAGGACAACATTTACGTGAACAGCAGGAAGGAGGCCAGAGGAGGAAAAGGAGTCCCTGCTTATTTGTTACTACTGCAAAACCAAGCTGGTACATAGTGGATGTCTCTGAGATCTAAGCCACTAGACTAAGGAGCAGGAGGTTGTGGATCAGAGGGGAAACGGACCCGGGACACATTCTTAAATCACATGATAGAGAATATCATATCTCTATAAACATACATTTAGGAAAATGGAAGTTTGAAGTAAAAATGAAAATTCAGGTAAAAATAAGAAAGTCAATAAATTTATTATTTTAGCCATGTCTTTGTGACCTCATTTAGGGTTTTCTTGGCAAAGACTCTGAAATGGTTTGCCATTTCCTTCTCCAACTAATTTTACAGAAAAGGAAACCGAGGCAAACAGGGATAAGTGACTTGCCCAGTGTCACAGAGCTGGTATGTCTGAGGCCAGATTTGAATTCAGAAAGATGAGCCTTCCCAAGTCCAGCCTTGGTACTCTATCCATTGTGCCAACTAGCTGCCTAAGACAACAAAGAAACAAATCTAAAATAAGAATAAAAGAAGATATCTTAGTAATTGAAGGAGAAATAAACTGGAAATCAAAAAAAAAAATCCCTAATGAAATAAAGGAAACTCAAAGTTGATTCTTTAAAAAAAAAAAAACTAATAAAAATGGGTAAATTGTGACCCATTCTGATGAAAAAGAAAAGAGCAGATGGTTGTCAACCTCAACTTTGTCAACAGCCATAGTCGTAGCAAATAGGTGAGATGAACTCAAAACAAACCTTGAAAATAGAAAAAGAATAATCAGAATTTATTGTGCTCAGTTATATACTAACAAAACTGGAAGAATACCTTCATACATTTAAAAAACCTCAACTGACACAAGACTAAATAACTGAATTTCAGGAAAGGAAATAGAACTATATAGAAAGATTAACCATGAAGAGAAAAAAAAAAAAAACCTTGATCTTACTGGATTCAAGAAGATTATATCAAACTTTTAAAGAATTTTAAAGAATACCCATTTAGCAAATAAATTAGCACCCAATTAATATACAACTAATTTCACTGAGAAAAACAAAAAACAAAAACATGTTGCCAGAATCTTTTTGTTAGACAGACTAGACTTAACTAGTCCAGTTAAGATAAAAATACAAAAGAACTATGGACCAATATCATGAATGAATCTTGATTCAAAAATTATAAATAAAATCTGGTCAACTTGATTATACTGGTTCTTCAAAGAAATCATTCATTGTGACCAAACTGTATTTACACCTGTGGTACAAGGTAATAGCACTGGAAAACCTTTTATAAGACAAAAACTGCTGGGAAAACTGGAAAGCAGAAATTAAGCTTAGACCAATAATATTTTTTTACTATATTCCACAAAATGTTCACTGGATTTGTGGCCTTATTAAAGATCAGACTATGACAAAACTAGGAGAAAAGAAGATCATATACCTTTCACATCTGTGAATAGGTAATGTTTTCTTAACAAGAGACAAGGAGCAGCTAGATGGTACAACGGATAGAACATTGACCTCAGAGTAAAGAGGAACTGAGTTCAAATCCAGCCTTAGACACTTGACACTAGCTGTGTGACCCTGAACAAGTCACTTAACCCTTATTGCCTTGTCTCTCTCCTCCAAAAAAAGGATAAAGGCAATTGCAAAAGATAAAATAGGTAGCTTTGGTTATGTGAAACTGAAAAGTTTCTGCATAGACAATATTAATGAACTTAGAATAAGACAGATAGGGGAAGGAATGTGAAAAAATCTTCCGATAAAATTTCTCTGATAAGAATTTAATATCCAAATTACAAATAATTACTGATATAACTATTTGTCTATCATGTTCCAATAGATAAATAGTCAAAATGATGGTCAATAGTCAAATGGTCAACATAATGAATAAACAATTTTCAAAAAAAAGAATTGCAAATCAATATTAATAACCATATATGAAAGGTTGTTCCAAAATACTAAAAGAAAGATACAAATCAAAACAATCCAGGAGTTTCATCTTATACCTTGCAAGTTGGCAAAAATAACAAAAAAAAAAAATGTCAAGGGACAATATTGGAGGAATTATGGGAAGACAGGCATATTGGTGCATTGGTGGAGCTATGAACCTGTACAACCATTTTGGAAAGCAATGTGGGAATTCTGTAAATAAAGTGACTAAAATGTCCATTCTTTTTGACCCAGAGATTCCATTGCTGAGCTTATATTCCATATAGGCCACTGAGAAAAAGAAAGTCTTCAAACACACCAAAATATTTATAGCAAAACTTTTGTGTGATGGCAAAGAATTGAAACAAAGGAAATGTTCATCAGTTGAAGAATGGCTAAACAAATTGTGGTACAGGAATGTAATAGAATCTAAATATGAGATATAATGAATACAGAAAAGCATGGAAAAGTCCATGTGAATTGGTGCAGAGTTAAGTTAGTAGAGCCAAGAAAATAGTATACACAATAAAAAATGACCAGGAAAAGAAAAAAAGCACATATATACTAATTAAAAGTGAATGAGTGCTGCAAAATTAGAAAGGACATGATTCTTAAAAAGAGATCTGGGGAAGACATTCCTAATCCTCTTCTTTGCAAAAGTAGGAGGTTGACAAGGTTAACATAGCATAACATTTAAGGAATTTTTCAGTATATTAATCAGTTGTGCTTATTTCCTTCCCTCCCCCCCTACTTCAGCCATCCCCACAATTATGGATGTCAGCACCAAACATTATCCTAATAAAGGATCCAGAGGCTTGGCCAGATCTTCAAAGAAGTCCGGGAAACTAAACCCATTGAAGGGTTTAGGAGGAGTTCCAAATCTGACAACATAGAATTGGGGTCAATTATATCTTAGACTGTTTCATCAGCATTGCTCTGAACTGATGGGACTTCCTACATGGAGTAGCAAAGGAGTGCTTAGATCTGTGGCCTGGTAACGGTCCTATCATGAATAACTGGCCTTTTCCCTCTCAGAGCCCTTGGAAAGCTGGACTGACCAGATTTCAGACTTGTTCTAATGAGCATTAATTCTTTTGCCCTCAAACCAGTCTAAAGGCAATCTCTGAAATCACCTTCACTGTGAACTTCTTCTTTAGATACCTTACTTTCTCAAATGTGTTGCTGTTGTTTCCTTTCAGTCACACCTGCTTCTTCTTGACCCCTTTGGGGTTTTCCTGGCAAGGATACCGAGTAGCTTGCCATTTCTTTCTCCAGTTCATAGTACATATGCGAAACCGAGGCAAAGGGGGTTAAGGGATTGTCCAGAGTCACACAGCTAGTAATATGTCTGAAGCTAGATTTGAACTCAAGTTTTCCTGACTCCAGATTCAGTGCTTTGTTCACTGTATCATTTCTTTCTTTAATACAACCTTTTCTCACTTTACAATCTCACTGAAAAAAAAAAGACCCATTCTACTTCTCTTTCCTTTTTTCTCCCTTTCCTCCCATCTTCTTTTCTCCCTTTATTCCTTCATATCCTCTTTTCTCTCATCTCCTTTTCTTCTCTTCTTTCTTTCCTCCATTTTACCATCATTTTTTATTCTCTCCCCCTCTTCTTCTCTTTTACCCCGTCTTCCTCCTTGTATTTTTCTTAGCTATTTGGCCCTTACTCTAAGGCCAGTTTCCCAACCACCAAACAGCCAATGCTATTTCTGATGAAATTGAAGGCACCTACTTCTCCCTTTGCTTCTCTCAGCCCCACGGTGATTCAAACACCCAACAGATGCTCCGTTTGAGAGAGAGCATCCTCCCAGCTCTTCCCCCTCCCACTCTGTCCATCATCTTTTAAATATTCTAATCTAGCAAGTCTCAGAATCTCAGACTTTTAGATTTTTTAAAGTCAGACTCTGGTTTTGTAATAGATGCCACGAATAGTGGCTAATGCACTTCACGCACATACCCACAAGCACAACTATATTTGGACATATGTATGCTCACAAATATACACAGGCACAGTTTTTAGGGCCTTTCCTTATCTCTGGTCCAGTCCTTTGAAAGTCAGTGATGCAATGGGAAAAGCCATGAATTACGAGTGAGGAGACATAAATATGAATCTCAGGTGAAATATTACTAATTCTTTGACCCTGAGCAAATCACTTCCTTTGTGTGGTTTGTGAAAAATGGGGCCCATGAAAAATGAGTACACTTTGCATGTTTAAAGACCCTTCTGAGTCATCTCATAAGAAGTCCCTCCCACATCTATTGCCCCTAGTTCGTCTCTCTCCCCACAATCTCTATTTGTTACATGACCCTGGGCCCTCTTCTCATGATGTAGATCTGACATTGACCTTGAATTTGAATTTTTTCCTTTTTAAACAGCTTATGGGATGGGCCTGAAATCAGGCACAGACCAAGACTCAGACAGCGGGAGATGAAGCAGGTAACAGAGTTAGGGTCACAGCTGCTACAGACCCTGTTGTGGAGGCTGGGGGGATGCCGACGACTGACCACAAGGGCTATCCAGGAGCCCCTCAGGGAGTCAGAGCCCCTACCTGGTTCTGTGAGGCCCTTCCAGGCCATTCCCCAGAGCGAAGGCAATCCCTGGACCAAGATAATGCGAATATGGAAGGACAAAGGTTATAAGAACTTACATCTTGATACCCAGAAGAACTTTCAGAAACTAGGACCGATCTACAGGTAATATTCTGTTAAACTTACTGACCACTGTTCTTTCTGTGGGGCCCCAAGCGCAGGAACTTGAACCCTGGTTGTAGAATGATCCCCAATCCTAATTCAAGTTTGACTTCTAACAGCACCTTAACACTGGGTCCATTGTGAGCCCCTGGACCAGTTAGGGTCTTATAACAAGAAAATAGGATAGAAGGGTGGGTGACTCAGTTTCTCCTCTTCCCCTCACTGGAGAGCAGCTCAGACACGACAGCTGGAGGAGAAAATATTGAAATAACATCTTTGGAATAGTGGCTCTTTATTGCAGGTAGTAGATAGGCAATCAAGTAATGTACTGGGCTTCTTTCTACCAAGATGCTCATCAGAGGACTCAAGTTCTACTGAGAAGGATTTAGGTTAGACGGAAGGAAGACCTTGATGGTCATCACAGCTGCAATAAATGAAGCATTCTTCTGTGTCTGGAGTAGAGTAAGCTCTTAAATGTTTGTTGAGTGTTTGTTTGTTGGTTCAACAAATATTTCTTAAATATCTGCAATCTTCTAAGCTGATACAAAACTTATGCTAACTGGGATGAACCTCGGAATCTAGAGAGAGAAATCTTGATTTCCAGTTAAGAAAAAATATATAGAAAACTATTATACACATTATACTTTGTGTGTCTTAGAAAGGTGTGAACAAAAGGAGTTTAAAATGTGTTACTTGGACTGGATCAAGGAAGGATTCCTGGAGGAGGGAGCCTTTGAATTGAACTTTGAAGGATATAGAAAAGAATTCAACAGAGTTCCCTTAATAGTCCCTAACCTAAAAGGATTCGTACATTGAGAAGCCAATTGCCATTCTTCAAGAACCCCCAGGCTGAAGGGAGCCACGGGTTCCTGCCGTCTGGAAGTGACAGCTGGCCAGGCTGAATGTTGAGCCCTATTCTTTCCTGCAGGGACAAGGTGGGAACTTTGAGTAAAGTGCATATTCTGATGCCCCAGGATGTGGAGAAGGTGATGAAGGCTGAAGGACAATTTCCCCAGAGGAATCAGGTGATCCCCTGGTTAAAGCACAGACAGTCCCGAAAGCTCAAATATGGCATCTTCCTCCTGTGAGTACTTGGGCAGGGCTGGGGAGCAGCACAGAATCCCAGGGAAAGAGGGAGTCCAGAACAGACAGACTGGCTAGCCCATGTCTCAGCTGAAAGGAAGCAGGGAGGAATAGAAGGATTCCCAGAGAATCCCTGGTCTAAGATACCCATCTGCCACCCAGGAAGTTGCAGGAGTTCTCATCATCAAGGAAGGAGGATGGAGGGAAGGCACAATGAGCTCATTGTTGAACATTTCAGTGGGTGGTCAAATACTTATCCCAGAGCTTAGATGTCACTTGGAAATCACCCACAGAGAGGTGAATTATGACAATGGAATCAAATGGGCTTAGGGGATGAGACCTACAGAGAGATCCAGGCAGAGAGCAGGCAGGTTGGAAGAAGAAAAAGAAGCAATCAGTGAGATTTAAGTGAATAGGACTTCCCTGAGAAATAACATAATTTGGATGTCTCTCGAGGTCAGCTTATATTTAGGCAAAAGTAACCAACTATCCCTACTCCCCAGGCATTTCTGTTTGAGATAACAGCTTCTCTCATTCTCATAAATCTCAAAATATTTATTCTTTGTATTTAGGGAGAGCTGGAATTCCTGTAGCTCTCTCAAGTTTGCTCAGCACTTTACAAATATCTCATTTGATTCTTGCACAACCTGTGAGGGGAGGCTATCACCTTATCCCCATTTTGCAGAGAGAGAAACTGAGACTCTGAGTTCAATGTCTTGCCCATAGCTAATGTGTACTTAAGGCAGCTTGAAACTGCCTTATACTTAGAACCCCAATGTCTTGCATGTAGTAGGTTCTTCAACTTGATAGCTGATTGATAGGAGGTAACAAGAGAAGCCATGTAATACAATCTTTACCTATATTGAACCCTAATCTGTAAAAAATACCTCTACATCATTATCACAATACAGACATCCAGCTCCACTGGAAAGCTTCCAGGGAAGTTAAAGCACTGGACCTGGAGTCCTGGAAATTCAAATTCCTTTGACACTTAATAGCTATGAGATCCTGAGCAAGTCACTTTCCCTCTGTCTGCCTTAGTTTCCTCAACTGTAAAGTGGGGTCAATAATAGCATCTACTTTCCAAGACTATCCTAAGGGTCAAAGGAGAAAATATTTGTAACATGTTTACTATTATTCCTAGCACATAATAAATGCATCATCATCATCATCATCCTCATCCTATTCCACTGACCCCTCCAATTCCCTTCTCCAGGCTAAGCATTCCCAGATTCATCCACCAGTTCTCCTGTGATTTAACCCCACCATCCCCTCCTCTCCACCCCATACACCCAGTCCTTTTACTTTCTAAATTGTTGTACATAGAAGCCAGTCCAACACTCCAAAATGCAGTTCGATTGGGTTAGAATCCAGCCAATACTCTCTCCTTCTTAGTCAGATTTAAAGCCAAAGAAATTTAAAGACAAGTCAATTAACCTTGTTTGACTCTGTTTCTTCTCCTGTAAATTTAGCTGGAGAAGAAAATGACAAATTATATCTTTGCAAAGAAAAATACAAATGGGGTCATAAAGAGACTGACTTGACTGAAATGACTGAGCAACCTACCCTTCCAGAGTCTCATTTCAGCCAAGAGTCCCATACAACAAAATCTTGGTAAACCCTGTCAGAGCAAATTTCATTTTCTCCTATTTTTCACAATGGGGACATTCTACTCAAAATGTCCAAAGCCAGCTATGATTGTGAGTTTCCAGTTTTAGACTATCCTCCAGGAATCAAACTCCAACTGACTCATAGAATTATCAATTAGTCTCCATTGTAGGTCAGTCAGTCAGGTAGTTGAGCAACAAGCATTTAATAAACACTTTACTGTGTGTGAGGTATGGTGCATATTCCTCAGATACCTGTCCTGGCCCTTTTTTTTTTTTTTTTTTAACTATATCTACCTTTCTTGGAAATCTCACCAACCCCAAGAGGTTGTCTTAGCCCTAACTTCTCTTCACTCTCACGTCACAAACTTCCTCTTGAGCAGCTAGATTCTAAATAAGTCCAGAATTCTTTATACCACAACATGGGTACTTCTACAGGGCAGAGGAAGTGGTCACATATAGTAAGATGGTGGGACTCCTGGGAAGAGAAAAGAAGAAACAAAATAAAAGATGAGCAAAGAAAGAGACCCCCATGAAGAAATGAGAGAAGGTTGAGGCACGAAAAAAGAGAGAGAGAAATGTAAATGGAGACAGGGACCTGGGACCACAGTAGGAGGAAGGACAGGAAATTCTGAAAAATAGAAAGTTAAGTTGAAACTCAGTGGAAGCAAAGGAGTCTCAGCAGGGAGAGTTACATCAAAGTGGAAGGGGCTTGTTCTGGAGGAAATAAGTTTCCCTGTAGGTTTTTGAGACCTGTTCTGTAGGTCTTCGAGGAGAAATTGGATGTCATGGGAAATGTCATAGTAAGGATTCCCAATTAGGAAGGGTTTGGATCACCTGTTTTCAAGGCTCTTTTCTAAGTGGAGACTTTCTAGTGTGTGAAGAAGCAGGAACTAAGACAAAGGGAGAAGGAGGGAGGGAAGGAAGAGAACTAAAAATGCTTATGGAGGCAGAGGGAGGCGTGGCCTGGTTGAGTCTGGGGTGGGGAGAAAGGATACCCACGTGTCACCTTGACCCCTTAATTCCAGGAATGGGAAAGAGTGGTTCAATAATCGCGTGAAGTTGAACCAGGAAGTGCTCTCCCTAAGGAGTACTGATCAGTTCATCCCCTTCTTGAATTCTGTCTGCCAAGATTTTGTTAAATGCCTGAATAATCAAATCCAGAAGAATGTTCGAAAGTCTCTCACCTTCAACCTCTGCCCCTATGTTTTCAGATTCACTATGGAAGGTAAGGGTGGGGCGGGAAGTCTCTGTTTGGGTGTGGGTTGGGGGTAGGAGGATGGCAATCTTAGGAGACTCCCTTGGGAAGATATACTCAGAACAGGATTTTGAAACAATAGATGGAGAAACAAAGTGACTGCAAGAAAGCTGAAGGTCGGGGCAGTGGGTAGAGTACCAGCCCTGAAGTCAGGAGGACCTGAGTTCAAATCTGGTCTCAGACACTTAACTCTTCCTAGCTGTGTGACCCTGAGCAAGTCACTTAACCCCAATTGCCTTAGCAAAAAAAAAAAAGGGGGGGGGGCTACAAAGTTATCAAGGATGGGAAGGGAAGAGGGGCAGCTGGGTACTTGATTAGACAGGCCACTGTCACCACTCAGTCTTCTCTCATTCCCCACCCCCATCCTTCAGCTGGCACCTATGTCTTATATGGAGAACGGCTGGGACTGCTGAGCAACAACCCAAATCCTGAGGGTCTGAGGTTCATCCAGGCCATGAGCAACATGCTCTCTTCCACATCCCTGCTCCTCTACACACCGCTGCTCCTGAGCCAGTTGATCAACTCCAAGCTGTGGAAACTACACTTAGAATCTTGGGACCATATTTTCCAGTATGGTGAGGAGGGCTTCTCCTGACCCCCACCCTGGGCCTGGGGAGAAAAGGGAGAAGATGGGGAGGGGAGGGAAAGGAGTGGTAGAGTGAGAGTGTTTTACAACATAGAATTTTTTATTGTTGTTCAAATAAGATGGAAATTGGAGCAAAGAATTTTAAAGCTGGGGCATATTATGGCATAAAATGCGAGGAACCTCACAATAGAGAACAGAGGTTTAAATCTTGGGTCCCAGTCATGGTGCTACTTTTCTGTATATCTCTGTCTAACTTAATCTCTCAGCAATTTAGGTTTCCCATTTATAAAGTAAAGACATTTACAGTGCCAGTGTCAAGGGGCTATTTAAATTGGAGAAATGTAAGAATGAAGAGAGGAAGAGGGAGAAGGTGGGAAGATTGAAGGGGAAGGAGACTAGAGTCCTATATTAGTGAGCATCCATGTTCGGGGTGTGGGGTGCCCAGAGCATGAGAAAAGGGCTCAGTTACAGTATCCCTTCAGTTTCTTTATTCTGATCTTCCTCCATCTCCTCTAGCTGACAAGTGTATTCAGAAAATCTACCAGGAGATGTGTTTGAATGGCTCACCCCAATACTCGGGTATCATGGCTGAACTGCTGGCGAAGGCTGACCTCTCTCTAGATGCCATTAAAGTCAACATAACGGAACTCACAGCAGGAAGCGTGGAAACGGTCAGGGCCCAACTGGGCAGCAGCATCCCAGAACTACCCCTTCTTCCTAGATACTTAGATACCCAATGACCACTCAGATGACCACTGAACCCTTAGCATCTTTTTCCTGCCCCTCTCACCTCTCTTATTGCTCTTGCTTGGACACTTCCCTCCCTCCACCTGCCCTTTCTAGGCCCCCCCCTTTGTGGAATATCTTCCCCTATTAGAAGCCTTAAAGACAGGGATATCTTGCTTGCCTGAGTTCAAAGAAGCCCCTGAAGTCTTGGGTGAGAGAAGATTTAGCTCAGCCACAGGACTGCAAACTCCATTTTCTGTATGTTTATATATTCAGGGCCATGGCCTGGCCCACTGGGGTAGCAGAAGTAGCCCTTGCTGTCCCCCTAAACCCCAAAAAGGCTGACCTGGACCTTCCCCTCAGAGAACCATTTGGTCTGAGAGGGAGATGCCAGCCCCTGGCTCCCCTGACTTAAGCCCTGCTCCCTTCACAGACAGCTTACCCTTTGGTGGCAACCATCTTTGAGCTGGCCCGGAACCAAGACCTGCAGAGTGCTTTGAGAGCAGAGACTAAGGAGGCAGAGACACGGCTCAAAGAGCAGCCCCAGCTCTTGGTCAAGGAGCTGCCCCTGCTGCGTGCTTCCATCAAAGAGACCCTGAGGTTTGTAGGAAAGGGATGAGAGTGGGTAGGTAGGGTATGAGAGGGACTGGCGGTAAAGCCCAAAGCAGGAGGTCCTCCCTGGCAAACTGGGAAATCAAGAGCTGACTGTGTTTCTGGTACCCACTTATGATTCCTTTATCTGTTCTTCCAGAGGCTAGTGTCTGTGGGATTATCTCCCATTGCAGCCAATTTCAGGTATTCTGCTAGAAGAGATTTAGTTTCTCTGGGTTTCAGTTTTCTCTTCTGAGAAATAAGGGAGATAGTCTAGCCAGTTTTTAAAGGCTCTAATTCTCAGGCTCCTTAGGTCAGGTATAGAAGACTTTTTGAAGGAGACTTCAAAGGTTATCTCAAAAAGAAAATAAAAATAAAACAAGACTAAAAATCATACATGACTGCCAAAAAAAAAAGATTTATCTCATCAAAACCTTACCCAATGAAGAAATTCCTCTTAAATCTGCCCTGAAGCCTGATCAATCATCCTCTTTATACCTCACTATCTCATTTTTCATTATGGATTCCCATATATCTTTGCAGAGCACTATCATTTTACATTTTTTAAAATCTTAATCTGACTTCCTCATAATTCCCCTTTATGATCTTTGTTCTTCTCTCTGAGAACAGAACAAATGTGTTACCTCAACCCTAGAATGGCTCTTCCCGTATTTGAAGAGAGCCACTACAGACTCCTCTGGGCTAAATGGCTTAGTTACCTTCTCTCACTTTCATCCGTGTGAAATACCTTTAGCCTGTGAATGGCCTTATTTGAAATTTGGTTTTTTGTTGTTGTTTTTGGAGGGTCTAAAGGGATGGCAGAGATATCTTAGAGAGCAATACAGCATAAGTTTTAGAGAAAACATGATCAATAGGAATGGGAGAGGAAAGGGGGGATAGGACTATGGTAAAGGAGAATGATGGAGAAAGGATATGATGGGCTAAAGAATCAGTGATATTGGCTTTATACTGACTGTATCACTTCTGGCTGGGTGCTCTCCTCTCCAGGCTTTATCCAGTTGGTTCACTTATACATCGCTACTTGGCCAAGGACACGGTCCTGCAGAATTACAATGTTCCGGCTGGCGTGAGTCAACACCACTCTGCTCCCACACTCCCTATCCTTCTAGACCAACTTGCAACCTGCAACCTCCAGTTCCCACTAAGAATCCTGACAGAGTCCCAGACACCCCTAGGAATTCAGAACAGGGATAATAGAACTGGAAAGTGTTCAACATAGAACATAGATCAGACTGGAAATTCAGTCCACAAACATTAATTAAGCACTTACTTTGTGCATAACAATGCCAGATATTAGGGATACAAGGATACCTTGAAGATAAAAACTTGTTTTAAAGAGGAAAAAGTCCTTACCCTCGAGGTAGGAATATTCCTTACATCATATTAAGGGAAAATATTTTAATCTGTAGGACAAGGGCTGGAAGGAGCCTAGATACCTAGGTTATCAGGGCTGGAAGGGATCCAAAACTATGTTTTGTCCCAGGTTCTCATTTTTTGAAGGCCAGAAAGACATCATTTGACCTTATTCTCGTAGAAAGCAGAAATGAGGCTAGAACCCAAGAATCTGGACTCCTTGTGGGTCTCTTGAGGTTCTTTACATATAGCTATAAAGATTCATTCATCATTCTTTGTCTTTGCTGCCTATATACTGCCCCATTCCTGAAGCCCCCTGAGGACCATAATGGGGAGAAATCCACCTGATCCTCCCCCATCCCACTCCATCATCTTCCTTCCTTCCCACCCTATCTCACCGCACCACATGCTGTCCACCTTACAGACTCTGATCGAGATCTCCCTCTATGCCATGGGCCGCAGTCCGGAGGTCTTTGTCAGACCTGAACACTTTGACCCATTTCGCTGGCTGGCTCCCAGCACTGAGCAGTCCAATAATCAGATCTCCAACTTCCGCTTCTTGTCCTTTGGCTTTGGGATTCGCCAGTGCATTGGCCGTAGGCTAGCCGAGAATGAAATGCTCCTCTTACTGCACCATGTGAGTGGACTGAGTGGAAGTCAATCCACTGGATGGGGGAAGGGTTTGGGGTAGGTTTAAAGGGAAATCCAAGAATTTTAGAGCTGCAAGAGACTTTCAAAGGTCACATTTGTTTAATCTTAACTCAAATTTCCAAGGCATGATTGTCTAGCCTTTGAATAGATCCTGATTGAAGCACTCTATAGTGCTGTATTTCTTAGAAAAGTTTTGTTATTGAGCTGAAATGTTCTTCTCTATAATTTCTACTCACTCAGTAAAGTCCTATGACTTTGGATCAAGTAGAACAGGTATAAGCCCTCTTTTATGCAAGCTTTATCTTCAGAAATTAAGAGGAAATACATCTATGGCTCTTTGAACTATTCTCCAAGACTAACATTACTAGATTTTTAGGAGGATTAGAAGTAAGTCTTTTAAAGGGAGGATGCAGGAGAACAGTAGCCTGTGACCCCATCAAGAAGAAAATGGGGGAAGAACAAGAGATCAATGGAGAGGAGCAAACTTTTCAAGAGACAAGAAGACCCTTAGGATTCTGGGAGCTAAAATCTGACAATTTATCTGAAATTCATATATCTTTTCCAGATCTTGAAAAATTTCCATGTAGAGACCTTATGTAAGGACAACTTGGACCTGACCTACCGCTTTGTTCTTCACCCCAAATCCTTCCCACTCTTTACCTTCCGTGTGCTCAATTAACCTTGCATCCTTGCCTCAGTAAGCAGAATTCCTGCCTGGTCCCATCCCTTGGACTGAGTCTCCCAACCCTTTAGTATTTGACAGTGTGCAACTTGAAATAAAAGAAACCGGTTTCCAATTATGGCTCTGCTACTTCCTAACTGTGTGTCTCTAACCTAATTGCTGGTTGAATGACATCTCTACAATCACTTAATTCCATGAGGGAGCTGGATGAAATGATTTCTCAGGTCTCTTTCCTCTCTTCCATTCTAGACCTTATATCCTAAGGTCCTCCAGATCCAGATCTTAGGATCCTGGAACATTTGCTCTGATACCAGCCTCATCTTTGGGGTGGGGGTCCACAGCTTCATAGTCTCCTTTCCATTTTAAGTCCTATGTTCCAAATGCAATCTAGAAGCAAGACAAGAGCACTGACATTAAGCCACCTCATTGATGAAGAGAATGATTCCCTTCTGGCACTCCATGTTGCTAAGGGAATATAACAGTCATCTCTCTGAGTCTCCTTCCTCTCTGTGTCTTCTGTCCCCTCTTTTTATGGGAGTCTTATTTCAGCTTCAAACCATAGGATATAACCTTGTCTCAGCAAATACAAAACATTCTAGAGGAGGGATGAAGGAAGGGCAGGAAAGGGAAGAAGCACTGAGTAATTCCCTATAATGTGCCAGGCATTGTGCTAATTTTACAAATTGCAATTTTTTACAAATTACAAAATTACAAAATTTATACCATTAGATCTCATTGCATCCAAAAGTCATTCAAAGACTATTCAAATTGTAAGGGACCTTCTGGATTGCCTAGTCCAACTGTGCAACATTAGAAGGAAGAAATCTGGGGCCAAAAAGGTAATGACTTGCATAAGATCACACAACGCCTTAAGGGGCAAACCCAGGATTCCCATCAAGGACTTCTGGCTCTGACTTCTCCAATTCGTTGAATATTCTGAGAATATTGCTGCCTGTTTGTCGACATCTCAAATATTCTTCCTTAACATTTCCAGGCCAGGGACTATGAATCATTTCCATTTGTGCCTTTTATATAACCAAAACCAGGGCTTGTTACTCAGTGGGCACTTACTTCTTGACTATCTGAATGACCATAACACTGTCCTAATGTTTTTAATCAAACTGTGATTCTTCTGTTTTTCTGATATTTCCACTGCTTTCTGCCCTGGGTAGGTCACAGCTAGACTACTGGGTCCAAGTCTGGATGCTCTACTTATGGAAGTACATAGACAACTTGGGTTTGGTAATAATCCGTTAACCAGATTTTGTTTTGCTCAGTTTAGGAAAAGGATTTTCTAAGTGGTCTTTGAGATCTGTTCCAATATAATCTGCTCCAATCTGAACTTCTATTCATAAAACTCACCTTCAGAAATTTAATTTCAAAATTGTCCTAAGGAATCTGTTACTTTCTCTATGTTAGTCCAAAGTGATGAAAAGGTCTTTTTTATATGAATTCATATCTCTCTAGAGGCCTACTTGCATAAAATAGAGAAAGAGAAGGTCAATGAATTGGGCTTGCAAGTAAAAGTGCTAGAAAAGGAACAAATTAAAAGCCCTCAGTCAAACATTAAACTTGAAAATTTAAAAATAAAAGGAGAGATTAATAAAACTGAAAGTAAAAAAAATATTGAATTAATTAATAAAACTAAAAATTGGTTGTATAAAATACCAACAAAATAGATAAAGCCTTAGTAAATCTGATTTAAAAAAGGAAAGAGGAAAATCAAATTGTTAATCTTAAAAATTAAAAGGGAGAACTCACCACTAATGAAGAGGAAATTAGAACAATAATTAGGAGCTACTTTGCCCATTTTTATGCCAATAAATTCAATAAGTTAAGTGAAATGGAAGAATACCTTCAAAAATATAGCTTGCCCAGATTAACAGAAGTAGAAACAAATTGGTTAAACAGTCCCATCTTAAAAAAGAAATAGAATGCTGAGTGAAATGAACAGGACCAGGAGATCATTATATACTTCAACAACAATACTATATGATGATCACTTCTGATGGACATGGTCATCTTCAACAATGAGATGAACCAAATCAGTTCCAATAGAGCAGTAATGAACTGAACCAGTTACACCCAGCAAAAGAACTTTGGAAGATGACTATGAACCACTACATAGAATTCCCAATACCCCTATCTTTGTCCACCTGCATTTTTGATTTCCTTCACAGGCTAATTGTATACTATTTCAAAGTCTGATTCTTTTTGTACAGCAAAATAACTGTTTGAACATGTATACATATATTGTATTTAATTTATACTTTAACATATGTAACATGTATTGGTCAACCTGCCATCTGGGGGAGGAGGGACGGGGGAAGGAGGGGAAAAATTGGAACAAAAGGCTTGGCAATTGTCAGTGCTGTAAAATTACCCATGCATATATCTTGTAAATAAAAAGCTCTAATAATAACAATAATAATAATAATAGAAATAGAACAAGCTATTAATCAACTCCCTAAGAAAAAATTCCCAGGACCAAATGGAATTACATGTGAATTTTACCAACATTTAAAGAACAATTAACTCCAATGCTATATAAACTATTTGAAAAAAATAGGAATTGAAGGAGTCCTACCAGATTCCTTTTATGACACAGACATTGTACTGATACCTAAACCAGGTAGGTTGAAAACAGAGAAAGAAAATTATAGACCAATCTCCCCAAGAATATTGACGCTAAAATCTTAAATAAAATATTAGCAAAAAGATTACAGAAAATCATCCCCAGGATAATACATTATGACCAAGTAGGAGCTATACCAGGAATTCAGGACTGGTTCAATATTAGAAAAACTATTAACATAACTGACTATATCAATAACTAACAACAAAAAACATACGATCATCTCAATAGATGCAAAAAAAGTATTTGACAAAATCCAACATCCATTCCTAATAAAAACACGTGAGAGTATAGGAATAAATGGACTTTTCCTTCAAAAAGTCAGGAGCATATATTTAAAATCATCAGTAAGTATTATATGTAATGGAGATAAACTGGAACCATTCCCAGTAAGATCAGGAGTGAAACAAGATTGACCACTATCACCATTATTATTCAATATTGTGTTAGAAACACTAGCGTAGGCAATAAAAGTCAAGAAAGAGATTAAAGGAATTAGAGTAGGTAATGAGGAAACCAAATTATCACTCTTTGCAGATGATATGATAGTTAGAGAACCCCAGAGATTCTACTAAAAAGTTATTAGAAATAAATAATAAGTTGCAGGATACAAAATAAATCCACATAAATCCTCAGCATTTTTATACACCACCAACAAAATCCAACAGCAAGAGATATAAAGAGAAATTCCATTCAAAATAACTGTCAATAGCATAAAATATTTGGGAATCTATCTACCAAAGGAAAGTCAAGAATTATATGAGCAAAATTACAAAATACTTTCCACACAAATAAAGTCAGATTTAAATAATTGGAAAGACATTAATTGCTCTTAGATAGGCCAAGCAAATAGAATAAAGATGACAATACTACCTAAGCTAATCTATTTATTTAGTGCTATACCAATCAGACTCTCAAGAAACTATTTTGATGACCTAGAAAAAATAACAACAAACTTTATATGGAAGAACAAAAGGTCAAGAATTTCAAAGGAATTAATGAAAAAAAAAATCAAATGAAAGCAGCCTAGCTGTACCAGATCTAAAACTATATTATAAAGCAGTGGTCACCAAAACCATTTGGTATTGGCTAAGAATTCACTATTTGACAAAAACTGCTGGGAAAACTGGAAATTAGTATGGCAGAAACTAAGCATGGGCTCACACTAGGATATACTATAACATATTAATATGTATAAGACTGCCTGCCATCGAAATTAGATATGGATCCACACTTAACACCATATACCAAGTTAAGATGAAAATGGGTCCCTGATTTAGGCATAAAGAATGAGATCATAAATAGATTAGAGGAACATAGAATAGTCTACCTCTCAGACCTGTGGAGGAGGAAGGAATTTATGACCAGAAGAGAACTAGAGATCAATATCGATCACAAAATAGAAGATTTTGATTACATCAAACTAAAAAGTTTCTGTACAAATAATACTAATGCAAACAAGATTAGAAGGGAAGTAACAAATTGGGAAAATATTTTTACAGTTAAAGGTTCTGATAAAGGTCTCATTTCCAAAATATATAGAGAACTGACCCTAATTTATAAGAAATCAAACCATTCTCCAATTGATAAATGGTCAAATGATATGAACAGACAATTCTCAGATGATGAAATTGAAATTATATCCACTCATATGAAAGAGTGTTCCAAATCACTACTGATCAGAGAAATGCAAATTAACACAACTCTGAGATACCACTACACACCTGTCAGATTGTTTAAGATAACAGGAACAAATAATGATGAATGTTGGAGGGGATGTGGGAAAACTGGGACACTGATGCATTGTTGGTGGAGTTGTCAAAGAATCCAGCCATTCTGGAGAGCAATCTGGAATTATGCCCAAAAAGTTATCAAACTGTGCATACCCTTTGATCCAGCAGTGCTGCTATTGGGCTTATATCCCAAAGAAATAATAAAGAGGGGAAAGGGACCTGTTTGTGCCAAAATGTTTGTGGCAGCCCTTTTCGTAGTGGCTAGAAACTGGAAGATGAATGGATGTCCATCAATTGGAGAATAGTTGGGTAAATTATGGTATATGAATGTTATGGAATATTATTTCTCTGTAAGAAATGACCAGCAGGATGAATTCAGAAAGGTTTGGAGAGACTTACATCAACTGATGCTGAGTGAAATGAGCAAACCAGAAGATCGCTGTACACTTCAACAATGTTGTATGAAGATATATTCTGATGGAAGAGGATATCTTCAACATAAAGAAGATCCAACTCACTTCCAGCTGATCAATGATGGACAGAAACAGCTACACCGAGAGAAGGAACACTGGGAAGTGAATGTAAATTGTTAACACTACTGTCTATCTACACAGGTTACTTATACCTTCAGAATCTAATACTTAATGTGCAACAAGAAAATTGGATTTACACACATATATTGTATCTAGGTTATATTGTAACACATGTAAAATGTATGAGATTGCCTGTCATCTAGAGGAGGGAGTAGAGGGAGGGAGGGGAAAATTTGGAAAAATGAATACAAGGGATAACGTTATTTAAAAAATTACTCATGCATATATACTGTCAAAAAATTTTTATAATTATAAAATTAAAAAATTAAAAAGGAAAATAAAAAAGAAAAAAAGAAAAAATAAATAAAAGAAAAGACTGCCTGCCATCTAGGGGAGGGGGTAGAAGGAGGGAAGGGAAAAGTCATAACAGAAGTGAGTGCAAGGGATAATGTTGTAAAAAAATTACCCAGGCGTATGTTCTGTCAATCAAAAGTTATTTAAATTTTTTGGAATAATTAATAAAAGAGTATAAAATGTCAAAAAAATTCAGGTCCCCCAGGTTTAGAGTTCAGTATGAATAAAACTAGTGGAATGTGTGTTTTTTAAGTAAGTTTAAGATTGGGGTAATAGTTTCTCTATTTTTTCCTATAGGTCATCTTTATTAAGTAAAGTACCCTAGAGATACAGTCCTTCCAGGTATCCAGAAATGCCAGAATCATTTAAAATGAGTAATTAGAACTAAGTGAGCTTTGAGATCCCTTTCATTTTGGATAGTATATGTGTGTGTGTGTATGTATGTGTATATGATTGTGTATGTATATATATATAGAGAGAGAGATATAGATATAGGTATATAAGATATATAGATATATAGAGATCTTAAATTCTAAGAACCCTCCCAGCTTTGACAGTCTGTGGCTCAAGGTCCCTTCCAGCCTTGACCATCCACAGTCAAAGGTCCCTTGCTGTACTGCCTATAGCCTACACCTTCTGACTGGTGGTAGCTCTTACAGTTTATGCTTTAAGATTCCTTCTAGGTCTGACGTCCTCTGCTGCAAAGTCCCCACTGCATTCTGCATTTTGAGGCCCATTGGTTCTCAGGCCCTCTGGTTCCAATCTCACCGCTACCCCTAGTAGGGAAGAACTCTTTTAGGTAACATTCTGCACCTAGTTTGGAATAGTTTGGAAAGAGCCTTCTACCAAGTGAGCTAGACAAAAAGCAACTCCCAGGGAGTGACCAATACATAGAATCCCACATTACCAGGATTATAAAAATTTATATTTCATTTTATGGATAAGGAAAAAGACTCTCACAAATGCTAGGAAATTTGCCCCAAATCACACAAGTAGACAGAGAAGAAAGGGTAGTGAGTCACCTGAAACACAGAGCCAATTAATTCTTTTACCAGAGACTTGTCCCAGTTGCCAGAAAGAGTAATGATAATGAGAAGAAAATAGCAATATGAAGGTGATCAAGTCATACAGGATTGAAAGGAAAATGAGGAGCTTCTCTCCTTTTCTCCCCATCCTTCTCTTTCCCTTGTCTCTCCTTCCTCTCTGTCCATCCCCAATTTCTTTGCTCTCTAAGGATCCATGGGGCAGTTACTCCATTCACCACCAGCAATCTGCAGAATTTCTGTCTAGAACAAAATGAATTCCCTAGCGACCAATTTTCTGGCCCCCACATCCAGTCTCATTCTTTAGTATAAATCCTTCCTATTCTACTGTCACACAGCAACCACCTGAGTTCACCCTGTCCAGTCCTGGTTGCTATCATTTATAGGCTTCCTGATCATTCCCAATTATTTCAGCATCCTGTTCACAACCTTCTTCTCCCTGCCAGTGCCTTCTGATTTCCATCTCTGTGAGCATGTTCTACAACCACCTCAATTTCCATAAGCTCTGTGTTCTCTACCTTATCCATCAGACAAAAGAATGGAGGGAAGAAGGGGACTGAATGCCCACTGACGTCAGTCCTGGAGGTGAGTCAGGTAGGGAGCTGTGGGCTGTAATGAGTCTATTCAAAGTCTATTTTTTTAAAAAATGAGCCTTCTCCACCCCTAAAAAAAGGGCAGATCCTGATTCAGATTACTCATGCAAAGACATAACCATACTGCTACTCCCATCCCCACTTGAATTTCCTTTATGCATCAGAATTCCTAGTCATGGTCCAAGGTTAAACAATAGCAGAAGAAGCCTTATGTGTCAGCCTGTGCTTCTCATAGTCAACTTCATTAGTCCTTCTTCTCCTGGAGACATTCCCCAGGAGATTGACTGCCTGAGCCTATAGGAATATCATCTACACTTTCCCTTTCAGTCTTTTTGAAGGAGCCAAGAGAGATTCTGTCCAGCTATTTAAATGAAGGGACAACAGAATCAAGCAGAGTCTCAAGACTAGCATAGGTATTGCACCTGATTGAAAAGGGGCTAAAAATCCATTCAGTTCCTTAAGGCTGGGACCCTAGCAAACAAGCCTCGTACCCCCAAAACAAGGAATCTGTGGCAGTCTGGCAGCCCAGGCTTGGCAGTAAATTCAGAAAAATTTAAAAAAAAAAAATTGAGGGTCTAAATTGATTTACCATGGACAGAATCACTTGACCATTGACAAGTGAATCAATTTTTTCAGAGTGAAAAATTACATAAATGGGGAAAGGTAGAAAGGGGGAAATAGAAGGGAATTTACCTAATCCAAGAGTGAATAGAAAGGGGTAGTGATTTCAATATTCTCCAGGAAATAAAAGATACTAGAGAATAGGAAAAATGGTGAAGGAGGACTTAAATTAGGAAATTAGAAGGGAAAAGTGGTCTTGTTGAGGGGTGAGACACCCTAATAGCATTTGGGGGTCCCCAGGCCAATGTTGCAGGTTTTGGGAAAGAATTCAAAGTCCCAGTCTCTAAGTGAGGTTTGGCAAAAGGGGTTTGTTTACACAAGCAGTTCTCAGGGGGCTCCTAATTAGTAAGGTAGTAAAGATTGGGGAGACAGTTCAATAGCCTGTAGATTTAGCCTCCTATGGATGGGCTAGGGATGATCTCCAAGTGAATTGAAGGTGGAGATTATTTCTATTACTTTCCCGAGGCCAGGTGAAGTGTGTGAGGGAAGGGCAGTTTGTGAGCCAGAACCAGGAAATTCAGGGTTTTCTGACCCCCCACAAAGACCGGGGGACCACAAAATTCAATTACATTCGTCTCAGCCCAGAGTAGAAGAAAAAGTTTGAAGAACATCACAATGTGAGTTTATGGTGGGAAACAGGGGACCTCATGATGTGGTTATTCTGAGAGGAGGGCATTTTCTCTGAAACAATAATTTGCTTTAAAGGACAGCATCCTGTTGTCTCAAATAAGAATGTTTAGGGGCAAGCAGCATGAAAATTAATGGAGAAGAGGGAGGTTATGTTGGTGAAGAGTCAGTGATGATATGTCACATCCTTTGGGAAGCAAACTGATCATGATGAAGAAAAGAAGTGAGATCAGAATATAGGATTTTGGGACAGGGTAATTTTCACCACAACACATTGCTTACCTTCTATATTGTTTCCCTCAGAAAAACAGGATGATTTGCCACCACAGAGCAAAGAAAATTCCCAACTTCTTTATTTCCTCCATAAATGGAACACAGAACTGGTACTTTGGTACTTGACAAAGATATAAACTTAACATGACCGATTGCTTGTCTGTACACATATCCCTTTGCCCTAAGGATAGGGGAATTCCATTATTGCTCTGTAAGAAATGACTAGCAGGATGAATACAGAGAGGTTTGGAGAGACTTACATAAACTGATGCTGAGTGAAATGAGCAGAAGCAGGAGATCACTATATACTTCTACAAAAATACTGTATGAGGATGTATTCTGATGGAAGTGGAAATCTTCAACATAAAGAAGATCCAACTCACTTCCAGTTGATCAATGATGGACAGAAACAACTACACCCAGAGAAGGAACACTGGGAATTGAATGTAAACTGTTAGCACTACTGTCTATCTACCCAGGTTACTTATACCTTCGGAATCCAATTCTTACCATGCAACAAGAAAATTGGATTTACCCACATATATTGTATCTAGGCTATACTGTAACACATTTAATATGTATAGGATTGCCTGTCATGTAGGGGAGGGAGTAGAGAGAGGGAGGGGAAAATGAATACAAGGGATAATGTTGTAAAAAAAATTACTCATGCATATGTACTGTCAAAAAATTATAATTATAAAATTAATTTAAAAAAAAAGAAAATTTCACAAAGAAAAAAAAGGATAGGGGAATTCCACTCTACTCCATATTCTTGACCCTTAAACAAACTAGAAAGATTAAATTCTAGTTAGAACAGGAAGATCTATGGTCCAATATAATACTATAAACTTACATTAAGTACCTACTATGTACTAGGCCCTTTGCTAAGCACTAGGATACAAATAAAAAAGAAAGAAAAAAGGCTGTTATCTGCTCTCAAGGAGCTTACAATCTAATGGGGAAAAGGTAAAAAGCAAAAAGAAGCTGAAGGGGATGGGGCTAGTATGGAGGGGACCAGGATAGGATAGTCAACCCAAACATTGCAGAACTTTCAAAAACATTTAGATAAAAGTATTTCAATATAAATGATTTTGTTGCAATTCTGTGCATCTTAATTATATGCTTTTAAAAACTTTATTCTGAAAAGGGGTCCCAAGGCTTTATCAGACTGCCCAAAATATGTCTGTCTTAATAATCTCATTAGCTCTCAAGTGTTCAGTTGTCAGTCACCCTGTCAGAGATCTCTCAAACCTATCCAACCAACCCTAAATGATCTTGAGCTATTTAACCACCCTTGATCACAAACCATTTCTCCCTCTTTCCAGAGAATGTCTGCCCTATATTCTGAGCTCCCTGAGGGTATGGTTTAAATATGTTTCTTTTCTTTTCTCTATAGGATTATGTGCTCCAGAGGGATAAGGCTTTGGCTCTTTCCCCCAAACTATCATCCTCCCACTTGCTCAGGCTCATAACTTGAGTGTCTTCCTTGACTCTTTGTAATTCCCCATATCCAATCAGTTGCCAAGACCTGTGATTTCTACCTTCACAATATCTCTTTTTATGTCATAAATCTGACCACATGCTCAATACATTCTGCTAAATGCCTGAAGCTGGATTTGAATTCAGATATTCCTGACTTCAGGCTTGACATTCTACCCATTTCACCACCCAACTGCCCATATATACAGAGAGGAGTCTAATAAATGCTTGTGGTCTATCTCAATGCATCATAAAGGTTGACCCTGACATTTATAGAGGCAGTATTCATTTCCTGGACATATACTAAATACCTGTTGTCAGCTATTTCAGCTATTGGCCATCTGTAAAATATATGTGGGGAAAAGACATCTCCCCAACCCCAAACCAAAATATTAAAAAGAAAATAGCTAAGGATTCTACAGAAATGTAAAAATACCATATATGAAAATAAAATGAATTTTCAGAATGTGACAAGAAGCAGGTGGAATTCGGGAATTCTGGGGTGGAAACTGCTAAACAAGCCTTCTTTTTTTTTTTTAAAGCATCCAAAGGATAGGTAATAAGGCCCTCAAGGGTGCTTTGTATGTTTCTGCCAATTGATAAATTTTGTTTTTATCTTTTATCTTTTTTTGGTTCATCCTAACCTTTCCCCAGAGTCATTCAAGGTCCAGATGACATTCTGCACCACATTGCTTACACAAACTGCTGCCAAATTAAATTTACTGTTTCCTTCCGTGATTTTTGACTGAAGATAAGCACTGGTCCATTTCTGTGAGCTAGTGCTGACAAATTATTGGAATACCTAAAAGAAGACACATTTTGAAGGTTCTATCAGCCATCCATTTGTCAAAAGTATTTTCAAATAACAAACTAATTCTATGGATTCCAATTAAGGATCCTCATCACCTCTCACATGGACTATTGCAATTAACCTTCTACTTGGTGTAGTGATTCAGATTTCTTGCTAATGTAACCCAAATTCCATGCAAAAAGAATTTTTGTAAAATGTAGAAATGACAATGTCAAAATTCTAGTCATTAGACTTGTATGGCTCCTTGTTTCCTCCAAGATCAAACTGTATTCCTTTGTTTGGCATTTAAAACTCCTCATACATGATTTAGACATAAAGGGTGATAAGCAAATTAGGACATCAAGGAATAGTTTATCTGTCAGATCAAGAGAGAAGGGAAGAGTTTATGAACAAATAGGAGATAGAGAACCATATGAAACACAAAATGGAATAATTTTGAATAAATTTAAAAGTGTTTGTACAAACAAAGTCAATGGAAACAAAATTAGAAGGAAAGCAGAAACTGGGAAATAATTTTTACAGTCAATGTTTCTGATATAGACCTCTATGATATATAATGAACTGAGTCAAATTTATACAAGTCATTTCCAAATTGATAAATGGTCAAAGATTATGAACAGGCAATTTTGAGATAAAGAAATTAAAGTTTATCTGTCATCTTGTGAAAAAAAATTACTGTTATAGAAATGCAAATTAAAGCAACCCTGAAGTATTATCTCACATTTATTAGATTGACTAATGTGACAGAAATGTTGGAGAGGACATGGGAAAATTGGAACACTCCTGCATTATTGGTGGAGTTGTGAACTGATGCAATCATTTTGGAGAGCAATTTGGAACTATGCCCAAATGGATATAAAACTGTGTATACCCTTTGATCCAACCATACCATTATTAGGTCTGTATATCAAAGAAATCATAACAAAGGGAAAAGGACCTACTTGTACAAAAATGTTTATAACAGTTTTCTTTGTGATGGCAAAGAATTGAAAATGAAGGGGATCAATTGGGGAATGGCTGAACAAATTGTGGTATATGAATGTAATGGAATACCATAATGCTATAAGAAATGATGAACAGGCAAATTTCAGAAAAATCTGGAAAGACTTGCGTAAACTGATGCTGAGTAAAGTGAGCAGAACCAAGAGAACACTATACATAGTAACAGCATCATTGTGGATGACCAGCTTTGATAGATTTATCTCTTTTCAGCAATACAGTGATCTAAGACAAATCTGAAAGACTTATGATAGAAAATGCTGTTTTTCCAGAGAAAGAGTCTGATGCAGATTGAAGCATGCTATTTTTTTCTTTTTTTCTTTTTTTTTTTTTTTTTTTTTTTTTTTTTGGTCTTTACTTTCTCGTGGTTTTCCATTTTGTTCTGATTCTTCTTTCACAACATGACTAATGTGGAAATATATTTAATATGATTGTATATGTATAACTAATATCAAATTGCTTGCCATCTGGGAGAAGGGGATTAGTGAGAGAGGGAGGAAGAAAAAATGAAAATCAAAATATTAGAAAAGTAAATGTTGAAAATGATCTTTATATGTAATTGTGAAAAAAACAAAATATTATTAAATGGTTTGCTTTTTAAAAAAATAAACATTTTAAAGAATTCCTCACAACTTGAGCCTCTTCCTACCTTTTTAGACTTCATATACTTTATTCTCCTCCATACATTCTATGCTCTAGTCAGAATATTGTTATTGCTTTTTCTTCACATAGCATTTCATCTGTCATCTCCATAACCTTGTACTGGCTGGCCTTCATGTCTAGAATGCTTTACTTACTCACCCCTCAATTCTTTGGCTGCCTTCAAATGTTTGTGCTCCCCTTTCTGCTCCCCATCCATCCAAGGGATCTTCCATCTACTCTATGGGCATGTTGTATATACTGATTTCCTAACATTATTTTCCCAATTAGGAAAAAAAACCAGCATGATATAATTCAAAGATTTTTAAACCTTTTCCCACTCATAACCCCTTTTCACTGGAGAAATTTTTATCTGACCCCTAATGTATAGGTATATAAAATAGGTATATAAATCAAACATTTGCTGATAGTGAATCATAAGTCCATAACCCCCACATTCAGTCCATATGGGTCACAACCCACAGTTTAAGAAGCTTTAACATACAAGTTGAACTCAAAGTCAGGAAAATCTGTTTTCAAGTAAACATCTGTTTTGTCCAATGATTCAGCAATCTGGTCATTGCAAGTTGATTAGGTATAAAATACATGTGGGAAAAAGACACCTCTCCACTCCCAAATTAAAACATTGAAAATAATGCAGCATTTATTAAGGTTTCTACAGAAATGTGAAAACATCATGTCTAAAAATAAAATTAATTTTCAGGAATCAAGACACAAGTGTGACTACAAATCTCCCAGTGTCCTATATGATTTTAAGACTGACAACATCACTGGCATTCATAGAGGAATTTTTTTCATTCGGGATTTCCTAATATCAATGAAATCACAGGTCCATTACCTAACCCCCTATTCTGTCTTTCCAATTAGACTAAGTTTCTTGAAGTTAGGGGATGATTTTGTCTGCCTTTGTATCACCAGTGTCTACCATAATGCCCAGCACATAAGTGCTTGTTAATTGGTTGGTTGATTGATGGTTTGGTTAAGATTAAAGTATCTCAGGTTCTGTTGAGCCTGAGATTTCTCCATTGGAAATTTCTCCATTGGAAAACATAACCAATAAAGCAATAGATAAACATCAAACTATTTTTCCAGTAAAGTTTAATGTCAAGGATCAGAGAGATAACTATATATAGTAACCGACTGGAAACTTCCTCTTAGCAAAGCCATTTGACCTTTGAGATTCTTCAAAAGAAATTGGATTTGACTAGGGACTAAATGACTCAAAAAAAGGATGAAATTTGAAGAGGTGACTGAACAGGTTTAAGAGACAATCCGCAATGATATATAGATTGCTAAAAGGATAAACAAAATCTACCTTGAAGCGAATACTGGCTCAACTTTCTCAGAAGGCCAAAAATAATTGTTTAAATCATAAATCCTGTGTTGCCTTTTCTTGGATCTATCCTTCAGAATGGGATACAATGATTTCATTGAATTAAAGAAAGCCTAAGATTATCACCCTGATCTCTGCAGAAAAGTCAGAGCCTTGTTATGGCTTTGTGGATACAGCTAATGAGGGAATTTGTTTTTTCTTACTTTCTCACTTGGAGTAGTGGAAAAAGGAAGTGGAGCAGATATCAGAATAAATTTTTTTTAAAGGGATCTGATAAGGAAAAAGCCTTTTCAGAGGTAAGATATTAGGAACATGATATCTTAGAACACTGACTATATCTCCATATAGAAGATTTGGAGAATGAAAAAAAAGTAATACTCTAAAAATGCTTTAATGAGTCTCTTCTCAACTCAAGTAGATTAGAATATGTCACTGTTTTAAAGTCTCTTCTAAGATTCTTTGACACTGCCTTATCTGAGTTTCAATATACCCTTTATGAGAAAAAGAAGGTAATATTTTTCATCTGAATTTTGTAGATAGAGATTGAGACTTAGAGAATTAGAACTAACCAATAAAGAAAAGTGATTCAAAAGAAAAAACAAATTTGGGAAGTTATTGGCTGGGTAGTAAGATGGCTTTAAAGAAAGGAATTGTGTATTTCTAAAACATAGCTTAATATAAAAATAAGGAAAGATTATTGGCCAAAGATAGAGTGCTTCTCATTAAGAGCTGGTAAGAAGATTTTGCAAATTTGATGAAAAGGATTTTACCATGACCTTTAAAATTCTATGATTCTAAGGATAATAAAAATACCTAGAATTTAAATTTGTCTTTTAAGGTTTATAAAGCGTTTTACATTCATCATTTCATTTGATCCCTAGACAATGTCTAAGATTGTTGTTAGAATTATTTCGATTTTATAGAGGAGAAAATAAAAAATCAAGTGATTTGCCCAAAATCATAAAGTTAGTAAATGTTAGGTGTTAGATATTTTCATATATATATATATATATATATATATTATATACATACATATATATATATATCTATATATATATATATATATATATATATATATATATATATATATATATATATATATATATATAAATAAAAGTTCAGTACTCTATTCACAATACTCCTGCATAGCTACATGACACAATGGATAGAGCACTAGGCTTAGAACCAGAAAGACCCATATTCATGAGTTAAAACCTGGCATTAGATATTTATTAGTTGGGTGACCTTGGGCAAATAATTAAACCATGTATGCCTCAGTTTCCTCATTGATAAAATGAGATGGAGAAGGAAATAGCAAGCCATTTCAGCATCTCTGCCAAAAAAACTCATGAAAAGTTAAACAGAATTGAAAAGTGACACATCAACAATTCAGTACTTAGATATTCAAAATAGATTTGTAGCATGGTCCTGTAAGAATAGTCTTAAAAGTGCTAAATCTTGGAAAGAGTTGAGGCTTGTTGAGAAAACTAAGAACAACAAAAATGTTTCATTTAGTTGTATGGGGGAAAGAACAGAATCAAATCAGAGCTAGGATAGAGTAGTAATCATAGATAGGGACTCCGCTATTGACCAATCACAGAAAGTATTGTTGAACAACTTACTTTCCTTCTATTTTCTTTGCCAAAGATTGATCTTTGGATTAGAAAAGAAAGCAAAACCAAAATTGTTAAGACAGAGTTGATATCCAAGAAAAATACAGAGCTAATAAAAGTATTATGTTAATCTCATGGAAAAGATGGTTAGATGTAGGTTTAAAAGTAGGTGAATTAGAAAGTTGTTGATTTTCCAATAGAGCCAAAAATTAACCAAAGAGAAACCATTCAAGGTTTAATATCAACTTGGAGTTAGAAAATTCTGTTAAACAGCTAAATATCTGATTATTTGTATCCTAAAATGCATTTCAGAGATTCTGCCCCTGGAAATTGGAGCAAAGGGGATCCCAAATACCTTATTGTTGTAATATGAAACTCGGGGAAGAACAAAAGCAAAAGTGAGGCAAGAACAGCCGTTCCTCTGTCCCTAGTCCATATTCTTTCCTTTATTACGCTTATCTGCCAGCAACAAAAATCTCTAATCATATCTAACACATTCTTCACTTGTCTCCCTATACCTTATACTTCTGGTTCCCAGATTTCCGGGATATATCTTCTTTCTTTGTAGGGACTGTTTTTGCCTTTCTTTGTATTCCCAGTATTTAGTACAGCATTTGACACACATTAGGTCTTTAGTATGTACTTGTTGACTGACAATAATGTCAAAAAATGTCAAAAAAACTCCCTTTTTCTCTACTTCCCAATATTTTTCTTCTCTATCATCTTTCAATTCTAGATCTTATCCTAACCAGTGTATGAAGTATTTACATAGTAAATACTTCATAAAAGCTTATTGATTGATTCCTGTAAAGTCAAATGCCCCCTTCCATTATCTAGTTTACCTTCATAATCATCCATTCTCATTACATCTGAGTTTGTTTTTTTTTTTTTTCTAATTTAATTGGAGCTCTTAAATGTGAATTTTTAAGCCTAGCAACTGACTTTTCACACCTTTCTCTGGACGTCAGTAAGATTGACTCTTATTGAAAGCCCAAGAAGGGACATCAATGGGTTTGCCATCTCACAAGTCTATCTGTTCAGGTACCTCCCTTTAAGAAAGATATTATCTGAGACAAAGGTAAATAAATACACTTTATCATAGTGTGTCCCCAATTGTACAGCTCGATTTGAAATTAGAAGGGTCCAGTTTCAGATCTGTCACTTAAAGCCTATTGACCCCCCCAAAATCACAAATTTCTCTGGCCCTCAGTTTCTTCCTCTGTAGGATGATGGGTTTGAACTAAACAACCCCTCAGTTCTCCTTCTAGCCCCCAAAAATATGTGGATGAAAAAAGTGAGCCATTTAAATGACCAACATTGTAAAGTGGTACTTAGAAGCCTTCTTACCCCCATCTACAGAAATATAAGTGGAGACCTCAAAAGGAAAAAAGCAGCACCAAGTGGAAAGTCTATATAATTTGGGTAATATTGACTAGTAGGAGTACGTGAGGAAGCCATATCCTTTCTCTGGGCCTCAGTTTACTCCTCAGAAAAGTGGGAGAGGAGATGGATTAGGTGTGTCTCAGGTCCCTTCCATTTCAAAATCCTGTTATTTATTTTTATGGCAATCTACCACAGGCCATTTGAAATAAAAAGAGGTCAGAATTAGGGGAAGAATAAGTCCACTCCAAATCATTATTGGGTCACTATTTCTCTATCCATTATGCAAAGTCACTTCTGTCAGTTATGGAAAGTAATCTCATTTCTGTACTTATACAAACATACCTTAATGATAATATTCTCTCTATATATATAATCTATTCATCCTGCATGTTCTTATCTGTCCATAATAATTGATATGTTCTCTCTTCCATTCAAAGGTGAACTTCTACAGAGATAGAACTGTATTTTTGCCTTTCTTTACATCCCTTTACCACAGTGTCTGGCACATTAATGAATAAATAATTGTTGACTGGATTGATTAATATTTTCAAACAGAATCTGGTGGGGACACACAAAAGAATGTCTTTTTTATTGATTGAATTTTGTGTGATTTCCATGAGAATATACATACTGTCTCACCTCAACTTTGTTGTCTGAGACCTGTCCTCCAACTGTGGCTGATCCAATCAATACAGGCTCGGAATGCTCAGCCATAGGACAGAAATAAATATGCCCATGAACCTTTGGGGTGGACATTGTGCATCTTGCATTTCTTCTGAGCTAATTCAATTCGGTTTTCCTCACAGGACACAGCACCTTCTCTGATAAGAGCTCACCATGCTGGGCAGTCCTGTGCCAGTGTCTCCTATATCATACAATCAGTTCTAAAGTTCTTAAGACTTTAAAAGTGTCCTTTTGCTTGCCATCTAGGAGAGGGGGTAGGGGGAAGGGAGGAAAAATTGGAACACAAGGTTTTGCAAGAGTTAATGTTGGAAAATTGTACATACATGTGTTTTGAAAATAAAAAGTTTTTTTTTAAGTGTCCTTGTTTTGCTTTTTCTGACCATCTTGTGAGCATTTTCTCTGAATTCTCCATAAAATGATCTTTTTGGCAAACATACATTTGATATTCAAATAATGTGGCCGGCCCAATGGATGGTACAATGGATAGAACATTGGGCCTGGAGTCCGGTAAAACTGAGTTCAAATCTGATGTGATTCAGGGCAATTCCTTGTGATGGAGAGAGCCATTTGCATCCAGAAATAAAACTATGGGGATTGAATATAAATCACAACATATTATTCTCACTTTTTTTGTAGTTTGCTTGCTTTTTTTTCTTTCTCATTTTTTCCTTTTTGATTTGATTTTTCTTGTGCATTATCATAAATGTGGAAATATGTAGGGAATATCTAGGGAAAGGAGCAGACAACAGAAAAGGTTTCTGACCATTGAAAGTCATTAGGGTGACAAGGAAAATGATAGCAAAGTCAAAGCTCCTACATTCAAAGGCTTGAAGAAAAATAATTGGGCTCAGGCCATGGAAGAGTTCAAAAAGGGATTTTGAAAATCAAGTAAGAGAGACAGAGGGAAAATTAGGAAAAGAATTGAGAACAGTGCAAAAAGAAATATACAAAGTTAAGGAGAAGAATGCCTTAAAAAGCAAAATTGGCTAAATAGGAAAGAAGGTACAAAAGCTCACTGAGAAAAATAATTCCTTAAAAATTTGAATTGAGCAAATGGAAGCTTTATGAAAAATCAAGATACAATAAAGGAAAACCAAAAAAAATTAGAAAATAATGTGACCTTGGAAAACAACTGACCTGGAAAATAAATATAGGAAAGATCATATAAAAATTATTGTTATACCTGAAAATCATGATTAAAAAAAGAGCCTGGACATCATCTTTCAAGAAATTGTCAAGGAAAACTGTCCCAATATTCTAGAACCAGAAGGTAAAATAGAAATTGAAAGAATCCACTGAAAACTCCCAGGAATATTATAGCCAAATTCCAGAAATCATAGATCAAGGAGAAAATATTACAAGAATCCAGAAAAAAAAATTCAAGTATAATGGAGCCACAGTCAGGATAACACAAGATTTATCAATTTCTACATTAAAGGACCAGAGGGCTTGGAATACGATATTCTGGAGAGCAATGAACTAGGATTACAACCAAGAATCACCTATCCAGCAAAACTAAATGTAATTCTTCAGGGGAAAGATGGAAATTCAGTGAGATAAAGGATTTCTAAGCATTCATGATGAAAAGACCAGGGATGAATAGGAAATTTGATTTTCAAATACAGGATTCAGAAATATAAGGAAGTAATCAGGAAAATAATAACATAAGTGACTTAATAATGTTTATATATATATATATATATATATATATATATATATATATGCTTAAGAGAATGATAATTGTAACTCATAGAATTTTCCCATTATTATGGCAGTTAGAAGGAGTATACGTAAACAGAGGGCATGGATGTGAGTTGAATATGAAAAGATAATTTCTTTTTTTTTAATGATGAAATTAAAAAGGTGAAAAAGTAATGTACTATGAGAAAGGGAAAAGGAGAAATGAAATGGTACAAGTTATATGCCATATAAAAAGGCAAGAAAAAGCTTTTATAGTGGAGAGGGAGGGAAAAGGAAAGGATGAGTGAGTAAATCTTCCTCTCAACAGAATTGGCTCAAAGAGAAATAACATACACATTCAATTGAGACATTGAAATCTATCTTACCCTGCAGGAAAGTAGGAGGAAAATGGGATACAAGAAGGGGAGAGTGAAAAAAGAGAGGGCATATTGGGGGGGAGGGAGTGGTCAATAGCAAAACACTTTTGAGGAGAGACAGAGTGAAAAGAAAGAAAGAATAGAATAAATGGGGGAAATACAGTTAGCAACAGTAATGTAAAAAGAATTTTGAAGCAAGTTTCTCTGATATAGCTTCATTTCTCAAATATAAAGAGAACTAAGTCAAATTTACATATATATATATGTATATATATAATAAAAGCCATGGTCTAATTGATAAATGATCAAATATGCCCAAAGGACTATAAATCCATGAATATCCTTTGACTTAACAATATCACTACTTTGGCATAAATCCCAAAAGATTCCCAAAAAGGGACTTAATATGAATGAATATGGTCAAAATATCTGTAATGGCATTCTTCTCAAGGCAAAAAATTTGGAAACTGAGGGGATACTCATCAATTAGGGAATGGCTGAATAAAATGTGGCAGGTGATAATGATGGAATATTATTGTTTTATGGGAAATGGTTTATGGAATACTCCAGTATCATTTATGGGAAATGTTTTATGGGTGCTCTCAGAAAAACCTGGCAATTCCTCCACAAACTCAAGCAAAGTGAAACATACCTTGTACAAAGTAATAGCAAAGTTCTGGGATGACCAGTTGTAAAGGCCTTTGATGTTCTCAGCAGTACAGTGATCCACAACTACTCTGGAGGATTTATGATGAAAAACCCCATTCATACCCAGAGAAGAAATTGTGGCTGAATACAGATTGAAACATACTCTTTTTTTTTAACTTTATTTTTCTTGAGAATTTTTTTTGGGGGGAGGAGGTGGAAGATCTATAGGTTTTTTTTTTCATAACATGACTTTTATGGGAATTTTTGGCATAATTTCATATATGGTTTCTTAATAAGGATAGAAGTGGAGATAAGGGAAAGATATTTAGATTTAAATTTAATAATTTATTATTAACAAATATATAATAATAATAATAATAAAGTAATATAAAATAATAAATATAATAATTTTTTATTGTAACTGGAGAAACTATTAAGTAAATTAATTGAAGAAAAAAAAAAGGAAATATCATGAATAGTATTGACTTGCTATGGTCTGTGGAATCATAGAGAGTCAGATATCATTGAATCTCTGAACAATTATTACTTGTCCTGTGAGTAAATGCTCACTCCTGTCATCTTGATTATCTCTTTTCTAAGTGTCACATAAGGCATGTGAGGGACACAGTTCTGGAGTCAGGAAGAGCCTGAATTCAAATTGGACTTGAGATACTTGGCAGTTGTGTGATTCTGGGCAAGCCGCTGAACCCGGTTTGCTTGTTTCCTTGAGTAATAAATGAGCTGGAGAAGGACATGGCAGACCACTCCTGTATCTTTATCAAGAAAAGCTCAAATGGGATCACAAAGTGTCGGACACAAGTGAAACAAAACAAGCGCCATATAAATTCTAGCAATTTTTAAAAATTCTCTCTTTTGTTATCTGGGACTTTGGAAAGCAACTAATCCACCTTGTACCCAAGTCTATTCACTTTTCTACAGCATCCCCAAAAAAGGGCCATCTGGTCTTCATTAACATACCTTGTGGACAGGTAACTCACTACCTGTGGTCCAAGAACAGGGAACTCACTACCTTTGCAGGCAGGCAGTTTCCCTCTGGGCTAGCTCAGGTTGGATAGGACAGCTTCCATGGCCAGGGAACTTTCCAGCTCCGAGGTCTCACGGCACAAGCCACACCTTTCTTCCTGCATCATCTTCAGGGCTCCGAAGGATGGATCCAGAACCTGAAAGGATTGTAGAGATCTGTCAGTGAACTCCCTGATTTGGGGCATAAAGAAGCAAAGGCTTGGAGAGGGAACAGGCTCCCAGAGTCACGCAGATGGGAAGTAGTGGCAGCATTTGCATTTAAACCCAGATCTCAGGACCTCAAAGGCACTTCAAGAAAGGGGAGAGCCAGCCAAGAATAAACTACCCTGCAAAACGGAGCATTATCTTCCAGAGAAGAAGATGGACATCCAATGAAACAGGTGAATTTCATTCATTTCTGATGGAAAGACCAGAGCCAACCAAAAAATCTGATCTCCAAATATAGGACTCAAGAGAAGCATAAAAAGGTCAAAAGAAAAGAACTCTTGAGAACTGTATTTCTATTATGGGTATACATAGAGAGTGCACGATAATTTGATTTTACTGTTATAATATAAAAAAGAAATTAGTGATGGAAAGAGGATTGTACCAGAAAAAGGGAAAAATGCAGGTAAAATGAGGGAAATTGCATCTCAGGAAGAGGCAGAGAAAACCTATTATAATTGAGGGCGCGGAGGGAAGGGGATAAACATTGTGTGAATCTTACTCTCATCAGATTTGGCTCAAAGAGAGAATTTTAGACATATTTGGTTCTTTATAGAAAAGTGGAAGGGGAAAGGGAAAAGGAGAGGGGTAGGCTAAATAGAAGGGAAAACAGAAATAGGAAGAGAAAGATATAAGGATGGGAGAGGAACTCTAAAGAAGGAGGGCTGCTTGAGGCAAGTGGTGCTCATAAGCAAAATACTGGGGAGGAGGGAAAGGGGAAAGGAAAGAGACTTTCTGTCATCGTCAGCCTGCATTTTGTTTTCCTTCTCAGGTTATTTTTACCTTCTTTCTAATTTTTTTTTCCTTGTGCAGTAAGATAACTGTATAAATATGTATACATATATTGGATTTAACATATATTTTAACATATTTAACATGTATTGGACTACCTGACAAATGGGGGAGGGGTGGGGGGAAGGAGGGGAAAATTTGGAACAGAAGGTTTTGCACATGTTTTGTAAATAAAAAGCTTTAAAAGAAGAATGAAGAAGGGAGAAGAAGAATGAAGAAGGAAAAGAGGAAGAAGAGGAGGAAGAGGAAGGGAGGAAAAGGAAGAAGAGGAAGAAGAAGAAGGAGAAGGAGAAGGAGAAGGAGAAGGAGAAGAGGAGGAGGAGGAGGAGGAGGAGGAGGAGGAGGAGGAGGAGGAGGAGGAGGAGGAGGAGGAGGAGGAGGAGGAGGAGGAGGAGGAGGAGGAGTTGCCCCTCCTTCCTGCTCCAGCCCCGCCTCCCCCCTGGAAGCTTTTCCTTCCCGGGGGAAGCTGTTCTCTGGCACCCCCTAGCGGCAGGAGGTGACATCTCCACTTCAATCCTGGACTTCCTCCCACAGGTAGGTTTACCTGGGTGCTGGGAGAATGGGGAGAGAAGAGAGCAGAGCACTAGCTGCGGGGGAGCTCTGCGGGAAGCAGCCCCTCCCGGTCCGGACAGCCAGGGACTAGGAGCCGAGGAGCGGTGCCTCTTCTTTGTAGAGTCATGGAAGGTTGCAGATGGAAGACGGGAGCGTAATGTGTCAGAGCTGAGGGGAGCCTAGAACACAAGGTGTGGGGGCTGGGGGGGGAGAAGTCTAGAACACACGGTGTGGGGGTTGGGGGGGAGAAGTGTAGAACACAAGGTGTGGGGGCTGGGGGAGGGGAAATCTAGAACACAAGGTGTGGGGGCTGGGGGAGGGGAAGCCTAGAACACAAGGTGTGGGGGCTGGAGGAGGGGAAGCCTAGAACACAAGGTGTCGGGGCTGGGGGAGGGGAAGTCTAGAACACAAGGTGTCGGGGCTGGAGGAGGGGAAGCCTAGAATACAAGGTGTGGAGGCTGGGGGAGAGGAAGCCTAGAACACAAGGTGTGGGGGCTGGGGGAGGGGAAGCCTAGAACACAAGGTGTCGGGGCTGGGGGAGGGGAAGCCTAGAACACAAGGTGTGGGGGCTGGGGCCTGCCTAAAATGTCCCCTAGAACACAATGTCAGAGCTGAAAAGGGACCTCAGAACGTGGAATGTTATGACAGAACGTCAAGGCTGAGAAGGAACTTAGGGAAGGACTAAAATGTGGCAGCCCGGAGGCATTTCCGAGCACGTAAGGGCAAGGCTGAGGGACACCGGACTAGCGCTCATCTCCTTCAGTGCCTCTGGAGTCAGAAAAGATTGAATGGAGTCCCCCAGACCGCAGGCCCAGCTGCAGCCCTGGAAGGCAGAGTGAGTGAAAGGACTTCCCAGCCGCGAGATAGAACACCTAGAAGGAACCATTCCTGTTACAGGAAGGCCCCGAGCCCTCGAAGTAGTCATCTGAGTCTGTGCTCTTCAGTGGTACAATCACATAAAATAATGCAGTTGTGAGCCACTGCAGGGACTGCTCTGTGCTCCCCCCTTTTTACTCCCCAGATCCTTGTACACAGCAGGTGATTAATGAAGGTTTGTTGATTAAAATACGGTCATTGGTTTCAACCCAATATAATTATAATAATAATATATAACGCAAGTTCAAATAACGGGAATACTTCAGAAGATTCATTATCGCGATTTTATTTGAATTAAATTTTATTTTATTTTGAATTTTATTTGAATTAAATGAGTCCTCTGGAGGGATCCCACAGATTCATCCTACTTGAAATTATAATCATGGATAATTCGTTCCAGCCCAGCACGTGTGTGCTCAGGAGAATCCTTTCTTCCAAAGGCCTTGGCTTTGACGGAATTTTCCTAACCCTCTTACTAAAGGGCCTTCCTTTATTGACAAATTGCTTCTCAGAAAATATAAAATGAAGGTCCTAGTATAGGTGATTTTCTTCCTAACTCCGAAATCAGTCTGTCAACAAGCATTGCATTAAGCCTTTCCTATCTGTCAGGCACCATTCTAAGCAAGAGGGAATTTTATGTACACATCTTTTATTAGGTATTAGGTCAACCTTTAATTTTTTTTAACTAATTTTTTTTAATCAGTAAATATCTGCCTTCTTTCTATGACCTGCCCTTCCCCCACCAATTGATAATGAAAGAAAAAAAAAATGTTACAAAAAAACCAAATTTCCACATTAGCCAAACTCTCTAAAGAGAGAGAGACTGGTAGATATAGAGCCACTTTCTGTATTTATACATATATAGAGTTCATTAAAGAGATGTATGTCAATATATAAATGTGTAGATAAGATATGATTCATTGACTTCCTGTCCACCCCTCCCCTCCACTGTAAAAGCTTTTTCTTGCCTCTTTTATGGCAGCTAATTTACACCGGTCCACTTCTCGCCTTTCCTCTCTCACCCATTTACTTTACTTTTTTAAACATTATTACTTTATATTCAATGCACCCACCTCCCCCCCCCACCCGTGCCCTCTGTGCATATATACTCCTTTTTAACTGCCTTAATAATGAGAAAGTTCTTATGAGCGACAAGTATCATCCGCCCATTACAGGAATGGAAACAGGATAAGCCTTATCAAGTCCCTTATGATTTCCTTTTCTGAATACCTCCTTACACTTCTGAATCCTGTATCTAAACATCAAATTTTCTATTCAGTTCTGGTCTTTTCATCACAAATGACGGAAAGTCTTCTATTTCATTGACTTTCCCCTTTTTTTCTCTGAAGAATTATGCTCATTTTTGCTGGCCATGTGATTCTTGTGATCCTACCTCCCCCTGCTCTGTCATATTCCAAACCCTCTGATCCTTTAATGTAGAAACTGCTAAATCACATGTTATCCTGACTGTCAATCATTTCTTTCGGATGCTTGCAATATTTTTTCCTTGACCTGGGATTTTGGCTCTAATATTCCTGGGTTCTCTTTCAGGAGAAGATCTATGGATTCTGTCCATTTCTATTTTACTTTCTGGTTCTAAGATAGTTTCTTTTTAAAAAAAATAAGTTTTCTATTTTCCAAAATACATGCAAAGATAGTTTTCAACATTCATTCTTATAAAACCCTGTGTTCCAAATTTTTCTCTCCCTTGCCTCTTGGACAGTAATCCAATATAGGTTAAACATGTGCAATTTTTCTGAATATATTTCCATATTTATCATGCTGCATAAAAAATCAGATCAAAAGGGGAAAAATGAGAAAGAAAAAAAACTCCTTGATAATTTATTGAAAGATAATAGTCTAGGTTCTTTTTTTTTTTGATTATGGCTTTCAAGTAGACCAATACTTTTTAAAATGTTCTCTCCTAGATCTATTTTCCAGGTTAGATGTTTTTCCAATGAGATATTGCACAATGTTTTCTATTTTTTTATTCTTATTGTTTATTTTATTGTTTCTTGATTTCCAATAAAGTATTAGCTGCCATTTGCTCAATTCTAATTTTTAATGAATTATTTTCCTCAGTGAGCTTTTGTTCCTTCTTTATCATTTGGCCGATTTTGCTTTTTAAGGCATTCTTCTCATTGCTTTTTGTATTTTCTTTTGCTTTTAATTTCCCTTCCCAATTTTTTCTTTACCTCACTTACTTTATTTTCAAAATCCCTTTTGAGCTCTTCTACAGCTTAAGGTCTTCAAAATAGGAGAGCCACTTCCAACCCTTGTCTAATTGGTGTCTATAAAGTCTGATGATAATAGGGTTCAGATGGGATGCATATTCAAAGGGGAAAATATCACTCAATATTTGAATTTAAGCACTTTATTCTTGTCTAATCCCTTAAGACTGTTAATTCATATTTACCTTTTAAGTTTCCCTTAAAGTCTGTTTTTGAAAACCTTCAAGTTTCTATATAACTCTGGTCTTTTTGTAAGAATGCTTGGTATTACCAACTCTTCCTCAGTCTTCTTTGGATTTATAGCATAAAAATAGGTAGTAAAGCCACCTGTTGGCACCTGTTTCCACATCTTGCACAAGATCATGATGTCTCAGTATGGATTTGAAACCACTTTTTACCCTGGTGTACAGTATTTTCCTATGCTGAAATGCTCCATTATTGAGTTCATTTTTTCTGATTCTTTCTTATGTAATTTGTTCCACTGATAAGTTTCTATTTTTTAACCAGTGCCAAAAAGTTTTGATGACTATTGTTTTATAAAACAATTTGAGGACTAGAAAGTGCTATTGCCCTTTTGATTCCAATTTTTTAAAAATTTATCAACCCTGAAGATTATAGAACTTTTATTCCTTCAAATGAGTTTTGTTATTATTTATTGGGCACAGTTAGCATCTGTAACTTTTTAAATGATGCTGTGTTTGATATATCCTTTTTTTTGTGGTCCATAGCCTCATTTTATTCCAAGCTCTAACAATCTTGATATTATTTGCACAAAATCATGACTCTCCTCCTCCCTCTTTTCTTCCCTTCTTCCTTCTCTTCCTTTCTATGTATACACATAAAAATAAAAGCAAATATGCATATATGTAATATGTTTACTGTATTAATTGTCCTTGTGTCATCTTTTTTAAATTTACATTCAATCTCCATAGTTCTTTTTCTGGATGCAGATGGCATTTTCTATCCAAAATCTATTGGAATTGTCTTGGATCACTGAATCACTGAGAACCACCAACCCTTTTATAGTTGATAATCTCATATTCTTGCTGTTATTTCTGGTTCTCTTGTTTTGCTCAGTATCCGTTTATGTGAATCTTTCTAAGCCTTTCTAAAGTCAGCTTGTTTATCATTTTTAATAGAACAAAAATATCCATTATCTTCATATGCCACAACTTGTTCAGCCATTCTCCATTTGATGGACATCTACCCATTTTCTAATTCTTTGCTGCCACAAAAAGAGCTGCTACACACATTTTTTGGTACATGTGGGTCCTTTTCCTTCCTTTATGATTTCCTTGGCGTACAGACCCAGTAATGGCACAGCTGGGTCAAAGCATATACAGAGTTTCATAATTCTTTGGGCATAGTTTCAGATTACTCTCCAGAATGGTTGGATCATTTCACAACTCCAACAATGCATTATTGTCTCAGTTTTCCCACAGCCCCTTCAATATTTATCATTACATTTTCCTGTCATCTTAGCCAATCTGAGAGGTATGAAGTGGTACCTCAGAGTTGCTTTATATTTGCTTTATTCTAATCAATAGTGATTTGGAGGATTTTTTCTTATGACTGTTTATGGCTTTGATTTCATCATCTGAAAATTGTCTGTTCATATCCTTTGACCAGTTATCAATTGGAGAATGATTTATATTCTTATAAATTTGACGCAGCTTTTTGGTATATTTCGGGAGTGAGACCTTTATCTTAAATACTGACTATATGTCTGATGTATCCTGAAAGAAATTTTTTAAAAAAGAAAAACGACCTATATGTATAAAAATATTTATAGCAGCTCCTTTTTCAGGGCAAAGAGCTAGAAATTGAGGTCATGCCCATCAATTGGAGAACGGTTGAATAAATTATGGTGTGTTATTATGATGAAATATTATTAGTCTGTGGGAAATGATGAATAGGATGCTCTCAGAAAAACCTAGAAAGTCTTCCATGAGCTCAAGAAAAGTGAAATGTACTGTGTACAAAGTAATAGCAATGTTGTGGGATGATCAACTGAGAATGACTTTGCTGTTCTCAGTAATACAGTGATCCAAGACTACTCTAAAGGATTTATGATGAAAAATGCTATCCATATTCAGAGAAAAAACTGATAGTGTCTGAATATAGACTGAAGCATACTTTTTTTCCTTGAAGTTTTTTTTTTGGGGGGAGATATATGCTTTATTTTGCAACATGACTTTTATGAAAATGTTTTGTATAACTTCACATGTGCCTTCCCAATATGGGGGGAGGAAGGGAGAGGATCTGGAACTCAAATTTTTTAAAAACAAATTTCTAAAAATTGCTTGACATGTAACTGAGGAAAATAAAATATGAAATAAAATCTAATTGAGAAAGGTTAAAAAAAAAAAGAATAGGATACCTGGAGTGATATTTCAACAGTCTCTGTAGCAGTGGAGGATCCCAAAATGGGCTTCAGGCTAGCAATATGCTTGGTTACTGACAGAGACATATATAGTGGCTAGTGGGAAAGTGAGTGTTCTAAGTATTAAAAATTTCTATTATTAATCAATAAAAATTTTTATCTCGTCAGGGATTCTTTTTTCATCAACATCATCATCATCATCTTCTTCTTCTTCTTCTTCATTCTTCTTCCTCTTTTCTTCCTCCTCCTCATCTTTTTCTTTTTTTTTTTCTACTTTCTATTCCTTTACATCAGACATAAAATTCCTTTTGGATTTATCTTGGGAGTGAAGTTTGGGGGAAGAATTGAAGATATTTGGAGAAAATGATTATTCTGTTTCTATGCTAGTCCTGTGGACTGTATAATTTTCTGTTTTCAAGATATTTCTGGAATAACCTTCCAACTCTCATCTACTCTTACCTCACTGGCTGAGAAATCAAAGACAACAACTTATTATTCCTTTTCCAGGGACTTAAACTCCTAGAAGCAGAACAAATTGAAGATTATATATACTTACATCTTGGTCAAAAGTAGGAACTTTAGCATCCCTTCCCCCCAAGAGAATTTCACCATTCCCAGTCCTGTATCACCCACAAGAATGGTCTACAGTTGTAAGAAGATGATGCTTGTGATGATTCTGGTGTTTTGTGGGGTATGTTTATGGCCAGGTAAGCAGGTAATTGGAGGGAAGGGACACTAGAACATAAAGGATCAGGGAAATGAATTCTCTGAAGGGTCTTGTGTGAATTTCTGGGAATGTGGCAATCTTGCTTAAGAAACTGGATCCATATGGAAGCAAATCTGGGAGATGAAAACAGAAGTGAATGGAAGGTCTTTAGGGACAGAGACAGAGGACTGGGATGAGCTAAGAGAGATGGAACCAATCAGAGAAGCTTCTCTTGTTTAAAACCAGATTGTAAAGAAGGAGGAAACTCAGAATTTATATTCTAGAAATAGTTATTATTTTACCACTCAGGTCAATTTCACCACTCACTCCAACTTTTACTTTAAATTCTTAGATTTTATTTTACAATTTCCCTAGTGGATCTTTTATTTTTTTTTCCTTTGTATGTATGTGTGTGTGTGTGTGTGTGTGTGTGTGTGTGTGTGTGTGTGTGTGAAAGAGAGACAGAGATAAAACTGATAAGAAATGGGGAGAGGGTGGGGGAGAAGGGATAATAATAGAGTTAAAGGCCACTTTTAATTCTTTTGAAATATTTATTTTCTAACTAAATTTTTCACTTGATATTTTTTCCATCCTGTCTACTGATCTACTTCAATATAAAATTTTAAAGTAACTTCATCTCTGAGAATTGCAGAAATTCTTTATTGATTTATGATTTTTTTCATATTATTCTTTTTTGGTTTGCTTAATGATGAAAATAGACATAAATGGCATCTTCAAAAACATTTTCTAAATATGAAAAGGGGCTTCTATGAGAGGGAAAAATTTGGGTGATTTCCACTGATGGAGGCTCAACCATCCTGGAACTGAAACTCATTAAAAACTCAAAAACATTTTCTAAATATGAAAAGGGGCTTCTATGAGAGGGAGAAATTTGGGTGATTTCCACTGATGGAGGCTCAACCTGGAACTGAAACTCATTAAAAACTGTCTAATGAATTTTTTTACTCTTTCCATCTTGTCTTCATGAGTTTCAACTCCTTTGTTCACCACTTTTGTTCTGTTCTGTTCTGCTTGGTAAACAGAGGCAGTAAAAGCTATCATTCTATGTACTCAGGCAGCCAATCAAAAGGGAAAGGAGAAATCATCTGTGAGGTGAGAAAAGCAGATAGGAAATATGGGGAAGAAGGGAGAGATCAGTGAAGAAAGCAAGGGATGGGAAAATGGAAATAATGAGACAATAAAAGCAATCATTCTATGCACTTAGGTGGCTATCCTATTCTTTTTCCAACCAAAAATCAAAAAGGAAAGGGGAAATCCTGTGAGGTGAGAAAGGCAGATAGGAAAGATGGGGAAGAAGGGAGAAATCAATGAAGAAAGCAAGGAAGGATGGGAAAATTGAAATGAGGAGAGAAATGAGGAAGGGGAAAAGTGGACAGACACTGGAGAAGGTATGGACCGAGGAAACAGGAGAAGACTAGGATGTGGAAGATGGAGAAAAACTGGGAAGAGTCCCTAGCTAAGTTGTAGATTAGGGTCAAGAGAAGCCTTTTCAGCTCTAGGATCCAAAAGAATTCCAGTTGCCTTCCCCTTCCCTGTGCTCTGCAATGTCGACTGCCACCCTGCAGTGGCTCCTCCCGGGACTCTCCATGAAGGAGGCAGATTGCTTCCTTCCCTAGCTCCTCAGACATGAGCCCCCTAAGGCCTACTCTGTCACTTTGGAAGAATGATTCTTGGGAGACAGGGTGGGATTCTGCGGTTCCTCCATCCCCCCCCCCAATCTGTGAGATTCTCTGAGGGCAGCTGGGTGGGTCTGTTCCACATAGGTCTGGCTAAGGAGGGGCCGTGAAAAATGTTTGGGAAGAGAGAAAGATTTAGAATTAAAAAGCTGGTGGAACCCATGGTCCTGCTTCTGCCTCAATTCTCTTCACAGCCCAGACTCTCACATGTCATCACTGCAACTATTATGAGGATTGCAGCCTCCCGAAATCTTGTAAAAAAAGTGAAACTGTCTGCGTCTTGGAGATATTGAGTGAGTATCTGCTGTCCCTCTGGCAGAATCTTCCTCTTCCCCTTCCTTCTCCCATTCCCTATCCTCACATACCCCACTTGGACACTGAGCACCAAAGGCCTATGAGTTTTATGAGGAAGGATCCTAGCTGGGGGGTAAGGCATTCTGCTCCAAAGTAGGAATGGAAGGGAGTAATCGGCTCCAAACACGAGTTAGAAACAGAGGAACCTCAGAGAGTCAGAACTCTGGGGCCTTTTGTTTATGGGAGATGGTTACCCACAAGGGCCAGATCCTTCTTCTGTAGGTCATGGTTCTTCTCTGACTGTTCCAGAATTGAAAACCTTTCTCTCAGTTATGAAGAGCTGCTATACGACTTGTGAAAACTTTATGACACTGCACTTTAAAATGGAAAAGGACAAGGCACCAACTGCACCTATCACTCCAAACAAAACCATTGCTGAAAAGATCAATAAAGGACCCTTCATAAATTCGACCTCCATAGAGCATACCCTCTTATGCTGTAACAGTAACTTGTGTAACCAGGCCAAGATGAGGGGCCCAGGGGATACAGTTCTCACCCTTGTGCTCCTATTCAGCTTTATGTGGCTCGGCCACTGTTCAGTGCTGTGATACCCCTGATATACCCTTCCAAAGACAGTTTTCTAAGAGGAAAATTTCAAAGAGCATTCAGTCATTAAAGTAAGATGAATTCACTTACTCTGAAGTGGTCTCTATTCTGTTCTCTAAATATATTTTTGGGTTCTAGAAAGTTTATCAAATTTTTCTTGTGCAGTATGATAAATGTGGAAATATGTATAGAAAATTTCATATAGTGGATTACTTGCTGTCTAGGAGAAAGGGAAGGGAGGGAGAAAAATTTGGAATACAAGGTTTTACAAGGATGAATGTTGAAAATTATCTTAGCATACATTTTGAAAATAAAAAACTATTGTTAAAAAAAAAGTTTATCAGAAAAGCTCAACTTGCTGAGCTTCCAGGGAGGTTACCCTCTGGTGTTCTTTATCATCAGTTGAGTTTTAATTGATGGGTTCAATCATTTCAGATCCTGGAGTATCACTGCACATTGGCAGAGAATCTCTGGCTCCCTTGCCCCCAGAAACTAACCAATCAGCCATGCTGCCATCAGCCTCAGAGGTGATAAATACTTGCTTCTGAGTTATGATAAAATACCCAGAATTCTTGGAAGTTTAGTCCCTGGCCTGAGTACCTGCGTCTAGCCAAAAAGAATTAATGTCAGAGGCAGGGAACAGTCATGGCTTGGGAGTATAGTGGCCAGGTTTTAGAGTTATTATTTGGTCAAGGAGCATCTAGGTAAAATGGAGATTGGCCAATAAAGGTTTAGTCCTAAAAACAAACAGTTCTGTCTGCTGATAACCTTATGATTGGGAGTAGGAGAAGAGTCAATAAATCAATTAATAGACATTTATCAAGTACTGATTCTGGGTTTGCACAATACATAGAATAGAGGGATCCTTGTTCCTTGGTTCAGAGCATTCTGTGACTATTTCCCATTTGCTTTTAGAATGGTGTTAAATAACAGGTACTCAAGTCATTAAATTCTGTCCTGCTTATATCAATAAGGTATAAGGATAACTCTCTTAAGTTCTAGAGTACTGGTAAGAGGAAGAAAGAAGGAGTGCTTTCCCCCCCACCAAGCTAGTCTATGAGCAAAATCCTATGCCTGATCAAGTCTGTCTGAATCGGGGCTGCCTCCTGTATAAGTTTTCTCTCCTATAGTATGAGTTTTGTGGAATCTCAAAAGGGCCACCAGAGGCCCAGCAGCTGAGCCTGGGGAGGAGTACAGCTCCAAGGAATAATGATCCACAAGATCGAGCCCAACAGTGGAACAATCCAATTACCAAGACAGTATATTTATTCTACAACCAAATACTACCTTGTCCATAGACTATGCTACATCCAGAAATGAGCTCTCCTCAGGGACCAAAGTGAGAGAGAAAAAGAAATGCTTGTGTCCTTCTGAGTTTTTTTTCCTCTTCTATTCTTGCTCTATTTTCTCAGTAAATATCCCCTTGTAGAAACTAATTAGTGTTCATTGCTGCTTATCGATGACACCCTAGAATAAGGGCTTGAGCAGAAAGAATTAGGAAAAATCCCCAAACCTTCTAGGTTATTCCCAGAATCTGAGGGGATATGTAATCAACTGCAGTCTAGGATTGCTAGTCAAATAAGAATTAGGATAATGACCCTACTTTCACCAGTCTCACTCTCTTGGATTTTCTCATTACACATTTTAAAATATATTAAAATTTGATGACTATTGAATCTGTCAGTCATTTGATCCTGATTGCATAACAAGAGAATTCATTTCCTTTTCCCTCTTGCCCAGAAACTCACTAACTTTCTGGAGCATGATGCTTCTTTCAACCTCCACTCTCATGCTGCCATCTAGAAAAAAGGTGTGGGGCATGGAGTGTGTGTGTGTGGGGGGGAAGAGATTGGGGGGAGGAATGGCTGCTTACCTTACTTAACCACCATAACTGTAAATTTTAAAATCCTTATAAAAGCTAACATTTACTGAGAGTGGCTCCTAGAGATTATTCTTTCTCTCAGTAATCTCATCTCTCTAAAATGTGTGACTGCACTCCAATCATTTTCCACTAGTAAAATGCAAATTGGGTTTACAAAAATTCAATAATTCCATCTCTTCTGGGTATGTTTCCCATGAATACATTAAAGTAAGCATGATGATAAACAACTATTTGGTGTAAATAGTTTTAAATGCATAATAAGAAAATAAAAATAATTCATCTTAAACAATTATGACTAAAAGCCCAGCTGTTCAGTTTGTAGAAGAGGACTTTCTGCAAATTCTTGACCCTTGGCTCTGTTCACATGAATGCATAAGGGTTTTCAGTGGGAAATTTAGCAAATAAATCAATAGATAAGCAGAGAAATTTGTCAGCAAATCTGCCTATTTATAAGAAGTTTTAATATCAAAGATTTTATAAATAAATAGTATATACCAACTAACTAGAAAATACATCTTAGTAAAGGAATTTGACTAGTAAGGGTTCTAATGGATCAATTGTCACTAAACATTTATTAAGAAGCTGCTATGTGCCACCCACTATACTAAGTAATAGAGATATAAGTAAGAAAGAGAAAAATAGTTCCTGTCCTAAAGAAGCTTACAGTCTTATGGGGAAGACAACATACAAAAGGAAGATGAAGAAGCAGAGGATATAATCAGAAGAGGGCATGATATTGACAGCCAAGCAAGGCAGTTATCAGGAAAAGTTGGAAATTCTGAGCCCTCTAAAGTGAGGCTTTGGAAGAAGGCTTTTGGCTCAGCTCTCCATCAGAAGGGAAAGTCTATCCTGGAGGTGTTGAGTACCAAAGCTGAACCAATCTCCATAACAATGACATTTCTGGTATGAGCTTATCTTTGTGGGGAGCATGATGTCCATGGGGTCAAAACCAAGCAGAACATAATGAATGTGAAAATATGCTTAGAAGAATCTCACATATTTAACCTATATTGGATTATTTGCTGTCTAGAGGTGGGGCAGGGAGAGGGAGAAAAATTTGGAACACAAAGTTTTGCAAAGTATTAAAAACTATCCTTGCATATATTTTGAAAAATAAGATATTACTATATTTAAAAAATAAAACAAGCAGAGCAGCATGGGGTGGGAGGTGGGGGTAGAATTATGCCCCAGGATATAACTGGATCTGATCAAGGTCTAATTTATCCAAAGAAGATTAGACAGATGAAGAGATGATGGGGTACTTGTGCAGGTGGATTTGGGGTAGTCTCAATGTTAGATAAGTTCCTGAAAGAAACAAAGTCAAGCTTAGACTTCACACTCAATTTCTTCATAAGATTGTACTTGAATGGCAAGATAGGTAGGTAGATAGAAAGGAAAGAAAGAAAGAAAGAAAGAAAGAAAGAAAGAAAGAAAGAAAGAAAGAAAGAAAGAAAGAAAGAAAGAAAGAAAGAAAGAAAGAAAGAAAGAAAGAAAGAAAGAAAGAAAGAAAGAAAGAAAGAAAGAAAGAAAGAAAGAAAGAAAGAAAGAAAGAAAGAAAAAGAGAGAGAGAGAAAGAAAGAAAAGAAAGAAAGAGAGAGAAAGAAAGAGAGAGAGAAAGAAAGAGAGAGAGAGAAAGAAAGAGAGAGAGAAAGAAAGAAAGAAAGAGACAAATAGAAAGGAAGGAAGGAAGGAAGGAAGGAAGGAAGGAAGGAAGGAAGGAAGGAAGGAAGGAAGGAAGGAAGGAAGGAAGGAAGGAAGGAAGGAAGGAAGGAAGGAAGGAAGGAAGGAAGGAAGGAAGGAAGGAAGGGAAGATAAAATGCTTTCATAATAGGGCCTAACAGTTTTGTCCAACTACAATAAATAAATTGTGAGACTGCTTTTTCTGGTTTCATCCTCCCCCCCTGAGCCCTCCACCATCTGAATAGAAGTTCCCATCATAAGTATTGCCGAAAAGAACACAGGTAGAATCACTGGAGGAACCAGAGATTGATGGATTCAAAGATGAAAAGGTCCTTAGAAGTCAAATAAGCCAACTCTTTTTTTACACATCAAAGTATCCCAGGTAGTAAGTGTCTGAAGAAATATTTGAGTCTTCCTGACTTCAGGCTCAGCATCCTAGCCATTACACCATAGTAGCTTTGGTTTTTAAGGGTTCCGTTTAATCTCTTGTTCCTGATTTTTTTTCTTTTTCCAGATGCCAATTTAATCTCATTTATCTTTCCATTCCTCTCTCAATTCAGCCAGTGGAATATTGTGTGACTATCAGAATTTACAGACTTTTTGAAACCTCTTTGTCTTCAAAAGAAAGGAATTGTGTAGAATAATCAAAGCTTGATCCATAAGATAAGACATCTCCATCCAAGACAAGACTTTGGAAATGGACAGTAGAGAATTTTTATACACAGGACATTCCTTCCCTCAGTTTCACTTCCCCTCCGCAATTCTATACACATTCAGCAGTGAACAAAATCAAAGTGTAACCTTGTACTTTTTTTTTAATTTAGAATTTTTTTCCACAGTATATATGCATGAGTAATTTTTTATAATATTATCCCTTGTATTCATTTTTCCAAATTATCCCCCCCTCCCTCTACTCCCTCCCCTTGATGACAGGCAATCCCATACATTTTACATATGTAACCTTGTACTTGAGATCATCCTAGAGGAAGGATTCCAGTCACTATAATGCTTCTGCCTAAATCCCATTGCCTACCTCTATACACAGATTACAACAAGCAAAGAATACTATCTCAATTAACTATGTGTAAGAAAGAAGGATAGGAAAATAATCAATAGAATGCAACTGCCCAGATGACATAGAACATCTGAGATCTGTACTTTTCCTCTAAAGGTTACTTAGGAAGGAGCTCTACTCAGGAAGCCCACACACCTCAACACAAGGAGAATCAATGTGATTTGGGAAGAAGTTGTTAAACTAGATGTGGTATTCTCTTGTCCATCTGATCCACAGTCTTAACAGGAGGCAGACTTGCTGATGATGTCTTTCCATAAAGTGAATAGTCCCAAAGTTTTCTTCTCAGGAAGAATGCTCCTGAAGACTAATTTTGGAGATCTGTGCAAAGGTGAAGACAGAATGTCCAGAGACTGATTAATAGGACTGTGGGATTAAAAAGATAGTAAAAGAAAAAAGGCTCAATTACATCAAGATCAAAATTCCTTTTCACAAAAAGATAAACTTACAGAAAGGATCCAAAAATAGAATTAAGAAAGAGTAAAATCACAAACACAAACTCAAATATATTTAGCAAATATAATATGAAGGAAAGGGAATCAATAGAACCAGATAAAAGAGAATTCTGTGAACTCTCCATAGAAGAAAATCAAAAAACTAAAAAGTGCTCAAAATAAAATGGGTAAAAGGAGAATTTCTGAATTAATTTAGATCATTAATTTAAACTCAACTTTTAAAAGTGTCACAGAGTTATCAATGAGTACTTTAAAATACAATTAACAAAGTAGAAAAAATAAATAGATTAATGATGGAGAACATCTCTAAAGCAGAATGAGAGAGAGAGAGTAGCATATTTGGAACACAAAAAATTTTGAAGTGGAAGAAACTTTGACAGAAGATTAAAAGGAAATAAAAGCAACTTACCTTGAAAACAAAATAGTCAGGGACAAGAAAAACATGACCAAAAACCAAATCTTGGATACGATAATACAGAAAATATAAGGAAAAATTGTTCATAACTTCTGAATATATACTTTAAAAAAACATTATCGAAAAAATCCATAGATTTTCTCCAGGGAAAAAATTCCATGCTTCAAACTCCAAACAAATAGTGGTGAAATTTAACACTTGCAGTGACAGAAAATAAATTTTGTCACATGCAAAAGAAAGATTTTTAAATATAAATGAAAAGAAATTTAAATAATACATATTCATGAGAAATCATAGGAAGTAATGGAATAAAGTATTTCAGAAAGCCAAAGAGCCAATCTGCAACCCAAAATAAGATGCCCCCAAAATTTGAGATTAATCATCAAAGAAAAATGGTGGACATTTATCAAAATATAGGCATTTTGGGTACTCATTAAAAAATTGAGACAGAAATAGAAGCTTGGACTTAGTACTTCAAGTACTTAATACTTCAAGAAACAGGAGGACAAGAAAGTTAAATAACTACAGTTGTCAGAAAAAAAAAACCATTATGAAATTCTTTTGTCTATAGGCTATTGTCTTTTATAAAAAGAAAGAAAAATTACCCTATCGAATAAAAGAAACTTCAAAAAGTTAAAAAAAAAAGTGTCTGGGAATTTAAGGAATTATGAGAAAAAAATAGAAAAATTGAATTTGATTCCCTAATAGGCAAGTCAATGTAATTTGGGGTGAAAGAGCTGCATTGGAGAAAGCTGCTGGACTGTATCCAGTATTTTCATATCCATCTCAAGTCCACAGTCTTAACAGGAGGCAAACTTGTTGCAATGACTATTTTCTTTACCTCAAGTGAATGATCCCCAAGTTTTCTTCTTAGGAAGAACAAGTCTGCCCATTGTTTTATTTTTTGGCTGATTTCTTTGACTCCCAATATAGGTAACTGAAAGTATTCTCTATTTATTTCTGCAGTACACACACACACACACACACACACACACAGGGAAAAGTAAAAGATTTTGGAAGACCCTTTTCTCCATAGCCTACATCTCTTTGCAACAAGTTTTTTGGGGGAATTGTTGAGAGAAACCCCAAATTCCAAAGCCAGTGGCATAAACCTTTGAAGTCCTGATTCTGGTCCAGTTATACCTGTTGTGGTCACTAGCAAACTTCAAGAAGTTTGTTTTAACCTTTAAGATCTAACATTAGTTTCCAAATTTGAAGAATTTTTTAAACTTTTGTTATATATTTGTATTACCACAATGCCTGGCACATAGTAGGCACTTTAAAAATGTTTATTGCCTGACTTGAACTCTTCATAGGCAGTGAAGTAGTTCCTTTCTATCTGGATTGTTTGACCTTTCCAGAACAAATCCAGAAAAATCATGAGCCAGAGAAAAAGAACCAGAAAAGTTGGAGACTCTGGCTTCCATCCCATTGCCTGTCCCTGAGAATGATCCTGTCCATCTCATATCCAATAGAGGAATGGCCCAGAGTCCCACGGACTCCTTGTATTCCTCACAGCAGGCTGGCTCACTCCTACTTCCCTCTTGTTTTTGTTGTGGGCTGAAGTGAGGGAACCTTTCCAGAATCTCCCTAACCTGCTACTGAGGATCTCACTATTTTCACAGCCCTGTTGCTGGCCCTAATATTGCTCTTTATAAAGCACAAGGGCCTCTGAGGTTCAGTGACAGAGGCTAAGAAGCATAGGGAGAGAAATGGGAAGTGGGCAAAACAATAAAAAGGGGGTAGAGATGGGAATTTGTCTAAGAGTAGGAGGATGGAAAATTATTTCCTGAGACACAAAACTTCTGAATTTTGGTCACTGGAGTCACAGGTCACTGGAATGAAGCAATCTTCAATGAAATTATAACTGAGGCATCTCAGTAAACACTCAAGCATTATTTATTGAGTTTAATTGGATTGAGAGATTGGGAGTCGGCCCCGATTTTTACACTGAAGTCACAGGGAAATCTAGAGATCTCTAACTTTGTATAAAACTTCCCACAGAGTGTGAGACTATGGGATTATGGCATACCCTTGAAACACAACCATACAATGTCAAAGCTTGAAAGGATCTTAGAAATCACTTATTACAGCATCTTTATGTAATACAGAAGGATTGTAAGTCCTTAAAAGTCACTGGTAAAACTTGGATGATATCTTATCTTTTAGTTCCTGCTGCCTCTCAGTAATTTAGGCCTCTATACATGGGTATAGAGATTCCCATAAATCCAAAGTCACATCCCCCAAAATTCCTGGCCCCCCTCCCTAGATCAGTATCCTAAGGCTGGTATTCTGACTAGCACTGAGATGTTGCCATAGCAACAGAAGTCTGAAAATGGAAAGCACTGATTGGACCACAAGGCACTGCAGTGCCTTTACTTGAGGGAGATAGTTTATGATTTCAAGAATGTCTAGACAGTCTCCATGGTAACCATCCTCCAATCTGATTCAAGGAATTGCTTTGGATGAGTTTATGTCCAAACTTCAACCACCATCACCATCAATTAAAACATCCCTAACCCACTCAAGAATTTTAGATCAATTTGGGGGAATTATCCCTTTTTTCTTTTAGAAAATTCAGAACTTTATGAAATGATGAGTAAACTCCAGTCCTTGCCCTCTCTGAAATGTCAGTCTAGTTGTGGGCAATAGGGCAGTCACTGAGGTTGGGATAGAATATGTACACATACATAAAAATCACTAGTAAAGAGTCCCAGAATCAAATAGATTAAGATGGGGACAGGGGAGGTTTCTTGGAGAAGCTCAGGAGACACAAGGCTTCTAAAATGACTTGCTGACCAAATAGAGAAGGGCATTGGGGATCCCATTGTTATGACAACAGTTTCAGTTTAATTAGATAGCTCTTGCCTCTAAATTGGGAGCCCAGACAAGGTTGGGAAAGAAAAAAAGCTAATGTGGATATCCAAATACAGGTTGTTATTCAGGGACTAATCAGAAAGGAAAGCAAGAACAGCCATTAAACTTCTATAGTGAAGGAAAATGCTCTCTTTCAAAGCAAAATGCTCTCTTTTAAATACATTGTATTTAATTTATACTTTAACATATTTAACATGCATTGGCCAACTTGCCATCTGTGGGGGGGGGGAAGGAGGGGAAAAATTAGAACAAAAGGTTTGGCAATTGTCAATGCTGTAAAATTACCCATGCATATGTCTGGTAAATAAAAACTATAATTAAATTTTTAAAAAGAGTAAATGTTGAAAATTATCTATTTTTTTCTGAAAAATAAAAAATTTTAATAAAATAAATAAACACCCCCCCAAAATTTATGCATCTATACTGTGGAAATGGAGCAGGTTTACTGCAGTCTGCATTAATGTGACTTTCCAGCTTTCCCTTTTTCTGTAAGAGTTTCATGTGTGATTTGTGATATGTGTTAAATATGCTCCATGTTGAGGAGGACAGGAACAGAATTCCAGAATAATGACTGGTGGAGTAGAGAGGTGTAGGATACTTTCCTTTTCAAATCTAGATTTTAGGTCTCTGAGCACATTAACTGGTTTCAAAGGATTAGAACATCAGAAAAGAATATTCTCTGATTTACCCAAAATTAGCCAATAAGGAGGTTATGACCTGGCCAGGTATATATTTTGTCTTTGAAGTTATTGCAGGGCAAAGATGTAAAGACTTTGTCAGCTGGTTTTAAAGGTAAAAGCAAAAAGTCAAGAGACAATTCACATTGATGGGATGCATGCCAGCGTTCTGCCACGTGCCAAGAAAATGACTTTGATTATGCTCTACAGAAAGGTCAATAGGGACTTATTTATGTTTCTACACAAACACACAGCAGCAGCAGCATCCTCATCCCAGACAACTACTCTGGAATTTTACATTTGAAATGCTAACTCAAATTCAATAAAAAGAAGGGGGAAAATCAATATAAAAGGTCCTAAAAGGGAGAGATAAAGGCCTATATTATTAATATAGCTAAATAAAATTTGATATATATATATATATATATGTATATATATAGCATATTGATTCTTTTTAGTTCTCTCAGATTGAGAGATATCTTTTAGAAAGATATCACCTAAAAAAATAGATGCCTCGGTGGGTAGAGTACACAATCTGGAATCAGGAGTTTAAATAAATATACAGCCTTAGCAACTGTCCAGTTGTGTGACTGAATCCACTCATTTCCAACTGTAAATTAGGAATAATAATACTATCACATGCTTTCCCAAGTTCCTATGAGAATAAAATGAGATAAAATTTGTAAAGTGTTTTGCAAACCTTAAAGCACTATACAAGTGTTAACCATTGTGATGATGACTAATTACAACATTCTAAGGAGCAAAGACATATTCTTAAAAACATTAAAAGGGGCAGCTAGGTGGTGCAGCCGATAGAGCAGCAGCCCTGAAGTCAGGAAGACCTGAGTTCAAATCTGGTCTCAGACATTTAATACTTCATAGCTGTGTGACCCCAGGCTTAATCCCAATTGCCTCAGTAAAAATAAAAATAAAAAAATTTTAAAAATAAAACATTAAAAGACAGAGGTCTGGATTGGAGAGGGACTACAGATCAGGTCTTCTGAAGATCAGAACTGTTGACTTTTTTTCTATAGGAGAACCAGTCAGGTAGACAATAAACATTTATAAAATTCCTACTACCTGCCAGGTACTATGTTAAATTAAGCATTGGAGATCCAAAGATCTCACTCTTTTTCCCAACTGTGTACTGTGGATCACTCAGTAGAAGTCTCTTAGTTTTAGTTTTCTCAGCTGTGAAAGAGGGAATTGGAGTGAATAATCTATTCTTAACTCTAAATCTCATGTTCCTGTAATGATTAATTGATGTTTATAGCAATAGGTTTATATTGTGCTAACAAGACACAAAAATTGCAAAAGGTGTGTGAGTGTATGTGTGTATGTATCCAACAGGATATGAGATGTTGAGAGTGAAGATTTGGGCTAAATTAGAGTGTCATTTTAATTCCATGTAACAATAATAATAATTACAACTATTTTAATTAATATAATAACAGAATTTATATAAAACTTTAAGGTTTACAAAACTCTTTACATATATTAATTCACAATGTTAATTACACTGAGAAATGGGTGCTATTATTATTTCCATTTACACCAGGCTGCTGTTATTGTTTCTACCCTTTTTTTTGTTTCTTTCTTTTTTGTTTTGTTTTGTTTCTACCTCTTACTAGATATTCTTTTCTGATAGTGACTGTGAACATATTTAGTGCTTAGAACAATGCTGTTCTCCTCACAGGGTCCAGCTCCCTTCTCTGAGGGCAGGGCCTGTTGCTTAATTCCAAGCGTTCTATAGGTCCTTTAATTATAAAATTGAACTCAGAACTCCTGCCATAATGCTACCATATCATGTGATCATCTCTTCTGCCTGCAGGTAGGCACTCTGTCCAAAAAAAAAAAAAAAAGTGTCTTTCCCAGTGTCAAGCACAGGACTTGGCACACAGTGAACACTCACACATACAAAAAAAAAATTGTTTTTTTAAGATTAATTGAATGGTTACTTGGATTCTGGCCCCACCTGTCCAATTGACTTAGCATGTATCTTTAAATAAGTCACTTCTCTAGTTAGGAAGTAACTTCATTTGTGAAAGAGAATTTAGGCCTAACTCTATCTACTTACCAGACTTCTTTGAATAGCAGAATGAAAAAAAAAAAAAGGATCATGATCCCTGAGGAGAATAATCATAATAATAATAACAACAACAATTGCTGTATTTATATAGTGCTTAAAATGTTCCAAGCACTAGGTTAACCAGATTTACAAACATTTGGTTTGATCTTCACAACAACCTTGGGAGGCAAGTCCTATTATTCAAGTTATTTTATTCCTAGGAAATCCATCATGAAGCTTTGGCTATTTAGGGTCATGGTGGCAGTGGAGAAAAGCAAAGAACTGTTGGTTAATTCAATAAAAAGATTTCTACCTTTGCACAGTGAGCCATACACAGATATCTTAGAGTGTACCAGCTAGATTTCTTTCTTTAGGACTAGGCCTTAAACCAAAACCAATCTGATTCTCATTGGCCACCCCATTTGGTCATTGTTTGGGTTCTGATTGATTCAGATTGAATATAAATAGCAATCATTTCTGTTTTGGCCAGAAACTCCTCCAAGATTCATTCATTTGTTTATTTATTTGGATTTTTTGGGGGTGGGGAGGGGGGGACTAGGTGAAAGAGAAAGTTCTTTCCTTAGTTGCTACCTAGCCTTAATTACTGAGTGGGTGCAGCCTCAGTTAAACTGAGATCTGTTGAAGATCTTAGTTTAAAAAGTCAAAGTCTCCCATTTCATCCTGGGCCATCTGCAGTTGTTCTGATCTTTATCTGGCCACTGGACTCAGATGCCTCTGGGAGGAGAAAGTCACGCAGGTGACCTTGCCCAGCCCTCCCTCATTTAAAACCAATTCACTTGCATGTCATGAAATCCTCGGAGAATGAAGGACAAACAACACAACAACAAGTTAAAATATCAGGTCAGGGGCCACCCTTTGGATACAGAGCAAAAAGTGTCAGAGATGGAAAGATGGACTCTGAGACTCAGAAAAACCAATGGTAAAATCTGGACATTAGAGAACCTACTGTGTTGTTTCCTGGGTCAGTGTTCTAGTCACTGTATCATGATGTCTCTGGATAAAGCAGGTTCCCATACTTGGGACACAGTGTGGTATAAAACCCTAAGTCACAAACCCCACAATTCCTGGCCCACCCTGGACCAGTATTCTAATGTTAGTATTCTGGCCAGCACATAGATGTTTCCATAGCAACAGAAGTCTGAAAAATGGAAAGCCCTGATTGGACAATAGGGCACTGCAGTACATTTCCCTGAGGCAGATAGTTCATGATTTTTTTCTACTGTCTAGACAGTCTCCATGGTCACCATCTTCCCATCTAATGCAAAGAATACTCTTTGTTTTTGACGGGTGTCTCTCCAACCTTCCATCATTACTATCACCACCATGATTAAGCATTTCCTGACTCAGTCTTCAATTTTAGACCAAACTAGGGGAATTATCCTTATTTCTTGTAGAAAATTGAGAGCTTTATAAAATAATGAGTAAATTCCAGTCCCTGTCCTCTCTGAGGTCTCAATCTAGCTATGGGGAACAGATCAATCATTGAGATGGGGATAAAATATGTACACATCCAAAAAAATCACCAGGAAAGATTCCCAGAGCCAAACTAATTAAGTGAAATCAGTCTAGGTATCTTGGAGGTGCCCATTTAGCTCAAATGTACTTCTCTGAAATTCCAATTCTTCCCCCTTTCCCATTGTTCCTGATTCTTCAACTAGGGCCAATGTAATATTAATGTAGGTTCAAATTTCCTATTTAAAACTATGATAACAGGCAGTCTTAAAGAGGGTGGGTACAAATTTATTACTGCTCAGTACCTTGATTTAAATAAGACATAAGAAAAGAGGAAACTCATAGAGCAAAAATAATGCACAATTTACAAACACGGTGGCCACTATAACAAACAAACAACATACAACATACAACATCACTACACCAAGGAAGCACCAATTCCTTGACTGGGAGAACTCATGATCACAGTTATTCAGAGTCTTGAGTGGGAGCCATTGTTAGGCAAGCTTGCACAAGACTACCTAGCCCAAATCTTCAAAGTCCTTTTCCACTAAGGGGTTTTTATAGGCTAAGAACAAAGAAAGCACTATGCTAATTATTATCATTTGATACATGACTCTTCAGATGTACAAAATGCTCCATCACAAGAGGCCCACAAAGGAGAATATTTGTTTATTCCTTTAGAGGGATTATCTTTACTCCAGGAACTGTCCAGGTTTCAGGACTAAACACAGGCCTGCCATAAATGATATTCATTAATTAAGGCACCAGAAAGGTGGCTGGCCCTTCTTGTGCTTCCTGAGATTCTACGAGGTAACTGTGAGCATGTTCCAAAGATCTCACCAAACAAATTTACACAAAGGCATGTCTAAGATTCAAGGATTCCTTATAGCCAAATAGAATAAATCTATTTTATCTTTCATGTATTTCAAGTATTTAAAGACAACTTATTTCATTTGCTCCTCTGCAGATGCTGCTATAAGAAGGTAGAGAAAATTGCATGATCTTTCTGGCTGGGTCCATTACAAATATATGTTACACAGTCTCAACTGGACCCTCAATAGTCCTAGGCAATGCTTCCTTAGCAATTCACTATCCTATCCTCCACAGAGGCTCTTCCAAATCCTTTTTATCCCACATCTAACCTTCCATGGCTCCCTACTCCCCAAATCTCAGATGAGAAACTTGCCTCAAACTTTACCAAAGACATTCAGGGCATCCACTTGGAGCTCCCTCCTCTCCCCTCTTCCACATCTCATATCACTTTGATGCCTTCTGCTTCTATCTCCTTTCTCCCCACTGACACCTATGATGAGGTAGCTTTAGGTTTTATTAAGGCTAACTCCTCAATCTGCTCAAGAGATTCCATTCCATGCCATCTCCCTCAAAAAGATTTCCCATTCTGTCATTCCTAGTCTTTCACCTGTTTTCAATCTCCACCTGTATACTGCCTCATTCTTTACTGTCTATAGACATGATCATGTAACCCCTAGCTTGAAAAATACTCACTTGGTCCTTCCACCCCAACTATCTATCTCTATCTCTTTTGTGCTTTATGGTTAAATTCCTTGAGAAGGTCATCTATAAAAGCTAACTCCATCTTCTCCTCTTATTTCAGTAAAACTGTCTCTTTATAGCTGTCAATAATCTCTTAGTTGCCAAATTCAATGGCCTTTTCTCATTACTCAATCTCTCTGCAATCCTTGACACTATTAATCCCACTCTCCTCCTTAATGGTCTCTCTTCTTTAGGGTTTCAGTATGCTACTCTCTATCAGTCCTTCTCTTACTTAGCTGAAAGCTTCTTTTGAGCCACCTTTGCTAAATCAAGATGCAAATCATATCCCTTAAGTTTAAGTCTCTAACAAGATCTTTTCCTGGTCTTTCTTTTCTTCTCTCTTTCCATTTTGCTTCACTTGGTGATCTCATCAGCTCCCTTGGAATTAATCATCCTCTTTGTAGGCAAATTTAAAATGTGCCTATTCTGCCTCAAACTCTCTGCTCCCCTCCAGTCTCATATCTCCAACTGATTTTCAGGAATTGTGAACTAGATATCCAAAAAATTTCTTAAACTCAACATATCCAACTCATTTTCATTCCCCAGTGTCCTACCTTCCTTCTTCTTACCTTTCTAATAACTTAGCAGTGATTCTCTAACTTTTGTTCTCAATATCTTCATACTATTAAAAATTATTAAGGAAATATATATTTATGGTTATTTACCATAGTAGAAATAAAAACTAATTTTGAATTTGAAAGCCCTTTGAAAGGATTTCAGAGACCTTCAGGATTCTTTGGACGACACTTTGAGAACTACTGACTTATGAGACTATATCAACCTCCTAGTCCCTTGGGCTCACAATCTATGAATCATACCCAGCTCCTCATTATTTCTCATCTGTTACTAGGGCTTGTCATCTTCACCTATCACCAATATTGCTCTAAAGGAGGCCTTTATCACATCATTCCTGGACTATTATATTAGCTTATTGGGGGGAACAGTCTAGGTACCTCATGTTTCTCCCCATTCCAATTCCTTCTCAATATAGCTATTGACATGATTTTCCTAAAATATAGGTCCAAGTGTGTCATTCCTACCCTTCACTCAATAAGTTCCACTGGCTTCTTATTTTCCCCAAGAAAAATACAAAATCCTGTGCTTAACATTCAAAATCCTTCATAAATTGAGTGGCTGCTCATCCGTGAGGAATGGTTGAATAAGTCATAGTATATGAATTTAATGGAATATTACTCTTCTATAAGAAATGATGAGCAAACTGATTCCAGAAAAGCTTAGAAAGACATGTATGAACTGATGCTGAGTGAAGTGAGAAGAACCAAGAGAACATTTTACACAGTAAAAATAAGGTTATGTGATGATCAACTGTGATGGACTTGGCTCTTCTCAACAATGTGGTGAATCAAGGCAGTCCCAATAGAGTTGGGGTGAAAAATGCCATCCACTTCCATAGAGATTGCATGTAGATAGAGACATGATATGTTCACCTTTGTTTATTTGTTTGCTTTTTTTTTCTCATGGTTTTTTTTCCTTTTGATCTGATTTTTCTTCCACAACATAAAATGGAAATGTTTAAAAGAATTGTACATGTTTAAACTATATCAGATTGCTTGTTTCATGGGGGGAAGGGAAGGAAGGATAAAAATTTGGAAGACAAAGTCTTACGAAAGTTAATGTTGAAAACTATCTTTCCATGTATTTGGAAAAATAAAATACTATTGAGGGAAAACATAATCAAAGTCCTTCATAAACTAGCCCCCTCCTACCTTTCCATTAGTTACTCTCTGAATTAGTGATATTGGTTTCTTGGATATTCCATAAAGAAAACACGCTCTCATATCAGAGGAAGAGAAGTACAGCATATGGGAAAAGTTAGTGAGATGATCACTTCAATTCCATATTGTTATAATAATTACTAAAGATATCATATTATGACAACAACAAAAACATTTATATCACACTTTAAGATTTTCAAAGTACTCTGCATATGTTAATTCATTTGATCCTCACACAAACCTTATGAGATAGATGCTATTATTATACCTATTTTAAAGACTAGGGCAATGAGGCACCAAAGATTAAGTGATTTATATAGCCTTGCTTAGCTAGAGAAAATAATGGAGGAAGTAAGCATTAGGGACTGGGCTAAGTGCTTTACAGATATCTGATTTATTCCACATAAGGACCCTTCAGAGAGGTATGATTATCACTCCCATCCCCATTTTAGAGTTGAGGAAAATGAAGGAAGTAGAATGATTTGTTCTTCTTCACTCCTATAGTGTTTGAATTTGAATTCAGTTCTTCCTGACACAAGGACTAGTCACTTCACATACACTATTAAAATAGCAGCACAAGAAGCATTGTTAAAACACAGAGGGATCCTCTGTGAAGGGATCCTACTACACACTGCTCACATAATAGGGAGTCTGAATCTCAGAAAGTCAGTAGAAAAATCTGGACAATATAGCACCTAGTGTGTTATTTTCCAGTTTGATATTTTTGTTACTGCATCCTGCTGTCTCTCAATAAAGCAGGCTCTCATGCAAGGGCACAGAATGTCCCATAAAGCCTCAAGTCACAAACTCCAAAAGTCTTGGCCCACCCTAGATCTGCATCCTAATGCTGATATTCTGGCCAGCACTGAGAAGTTGCTATAGCAACAGAAGTCTGAAAATGGAAAGTCCTGATTGGACAACAGGACACTGCAGTGCCTTTATCTGAGGGAGACTGCTCCTGAGTTTGCATATTGACTAGACAGTCTCCATGGTAACCATCCTCTTATCTGATGAAAAGAATAATCTTTACTTTTGATTAGTATATGTCCAACACTTCAGCACTATCATCAGTAAAAATAATAACAATAATAGGGATGATGAGCCCTATCCCAGTCTTTAATTTTAATCCAAAATGAGGGAATTATCCCTATTTCTTGTAGAAAATTCAAAGAATATATTTCAGTCTGTTCCTTCTCTGAAGGTTCATTTTAATTGGGGAAACTGGAATAGTGAGTGAAGTAGAGATAGAATATGTCACATTCATAAAAAGAAAAGAAAAAAAACAAATGGGTTGAAATGATGGTGAAGGTAAGTCTCTCAGAGGCACTTGAACTGTCCAGCTCAATAACTTTGGCTCAAAAGGCATCACAATTGCTTATTGCCCAATAAGAAAAGAACATTCATAAGAATAGTTCCAGCTTAGTTGGAAAGCTGATACTAAGAGACAGCAGGTCTCTAACCTGGGATCTCAGAGGATCAGTATAGAAAAGGAAAAAGAGGTTAATGGGTCATCCAAGAAAGGGTAATCAGGGAGAAAAGGTAGATTGGTCATCAAGTCTTTGCTTGAATATCTACATTGATGTTACACTCACTACCAAGAGAGACTTGCACTTGGGAACAGCTATTTGAGATAACTTCATTGTTAGGAGTTACTCACTTCTTGACACTCAGTTTAAATGTGCTTTCCTGAAATCTAGCTCCCAACTTACCCATTGTTCCTGGCCCTTCCAGTAGGGTCAAATGGAACAAATCTAATCCTTTTTTCAGGAAACATATCTTCAATTATTTAAAGACAACTCCCAAGTCTTTCCCCAAAGACTATCATCTGTACATCGACACTGTACCTCTGTAGATCCAGTCCTGGATGGCTTTTATTGAGCTTGTGATCCACTAAAACAATCAGAATGTTTTTATACCAACTGTTGTCTAGCCAAGCCTCCCTGAACCTTCATTTGTGCAATTGATTCTTTGTATTCATATGGGGACCTTTTTATTTACCCTCTATTACATTCTACCTTTTCAGAATTACCTCATCCTTTGAGCCTATTTCAGAGAGGCTCATATTCTTTCCATATAAATCCTTTCAGTAATGCTCATTGATTTCCAGGAGCATTATGTCTACAATGTCCCACTGAGTTAAAGATGTCTCTGTCTCTGTTTCTTTCTGTCTCAGTCTCTCTCTGTCTCTGTGTCTCTTTGTCTCTCTGTCTATCTCTCTGTCTCTGGCTCTTTCGCTGGCTCTCTTTTTCTGCCTCTCTCTGCCTCTGTCTCTTTATCTATGTGTCTCTCTGTATTTCTGTGTCTATCTCCATTTCTTTCTGCCTCTCTGTGGGTCTCTGTCTCTCTGTATCTCTCTCTCTGTGTGTCTCTCTGTCTCTGTCTCTGTTTTTCTCTGTGTCTGTCTCTGTATCTGTCTGTCTGTCTCTCTTTCTCTCTCTGCATCTCTGTATCTCTCTATCTCTGTTTCTTTCTGTCTCTCTGTGGGTCTCTTTCTCTGTCTCTCTGCCTCTTTCTTTCTGTGTCTCTATGTCTCTCTGTGTGTTTCTGTATTTCTGTATCTCTCTTTCTCTGTTTTTTTCTGTCTCTCTCTGTTTTTCTGTTTCTTTCTGTGTCTGTGTCTTTGTCTCTTTCTCTATATCTCTGTCTCTGCCTCTTTCTGCCTCTCTGTGTCTCTCTGTCTCATTCTCTATGTGTGTCTCTCTGTTTCTGATTCTCTGTCTGTCTGTCTCTCGGTGTCTCTTTCTCTATCTTTCTCTTTCTCTGTCTGTTTCTCTGTTTTTATCTCTCTCTGCCTTTCTGTGTCTGTCTCTTTCTCTATATGTCTCTCTGTATTTGTGTCTCTCTCTGTTTCTTTCTGTCTCTCTATGTCTGTCTTTCTGACTCTGTCTGTCTCTGTCTCTCTGTGTGACTATGTACAAGAATATTAGACCAGGGGATGGCCCCTCAAAATTCTTCCAGAAGAGAATTATCCAGTCCCAAAGTGGTTGAAGCTTCATTTCCAAGTTATTTGATCTCACTAGAGTTCCCCAAGCTCAGCTCTCTAAATTGGGGGCCCCAATCCACAACTTTCACCCTCCTCACAGAACTAAAATGAAAATGTTCCTACCATGTCCAGCTGAGCTGGGATTCTGAACCAGAGTCATTCACTGCAACAATAGAATTTCCCTTTGAATTTCCCTAAATTCAAAGAATCTGAAAAAGAGGGAAAAACATTGATCAGGTTCTACTCATTTCATTTTCTTCCTTTGGTAGGAAATGGCTATCCAAACGACATATTATGTGACATCCTTACACTGGGGAGACAAAAAAAGAAATCCAAATAAAAGATGTATGTGTCAAAGGAGATTTATTTAAGAACAAGTTATACAGCAGGGTGCAGATGGGAGTGCGGGTACTGTTCCCTTCAAAATGTGCATCTGTACTGGAACAATGGAGCAGCAGCTCCCTAGTCCGCATTGCAGTGATTTCCCAGCTTTCCTTTTCTGTATAGGGAATTTATGCTTGAAAAGTGTTTAAGGTGCTGGCTTTTTTTTTTTTGTGAGGAGTGAGGTGGGAGAAGGGGAGAGAAATGAAGGAAAATAAAAAGCAAAATGTTGACTGGTGGAGCAGAGGGGCCACACCTCTCTTTTCAAATCCAGCTTTTAGGATCTCTGAGCACAATCATTGTTTTAGAGTCACTTTTAAATTATTCTCTCAAGTAAGGTCAATAGGTATTTATGTGCTCTTGCTGACTCTGGCTCTGTGTGTCTGTGTGTCTGTCTCTCGCTTTCTCTTCTTCTGATTCTTTTTCTTCTCCTCATACTCCTCTTCTTCCTTCTCTTCCTCTTCCTCCTGGCCTCTTCCTCCTTCTTCTCTCCCTCCTTTCTCTCTCCCTCCCTCTTTCTCTCTTCTCTCCTCTCTCTCTCTCTCTCTCTCTCCCTCTCTCTCCTCTCCCTCTCTCTCTCTCTCTCTCTCTCTCTCTCTCTCTCTCTCTCTCTCTCTCTCTCTCTCTCACACACACACACACACACACACACACTCTTTCCTTCTCTCTCTTTCTCTCTCTCTGTTTTCTTTTTCCCTCCTTCTCTCTCCTCTCTCAGTATCTCTCTCTCTCACACACACACACTTTCCTTCTCTCTCTCTCTCTCTCTCTCTCTCTCTCTCTCTCTCTCTCTCTCTCTCTCTCTCTCCCCCCCTCCCTCTCTCTCTCTCTCTCTCTCTCTCTTCTCTTCTCTCTCTCT
>NC_133617.1:79763763-79806552 GCF_048593235.1 Sminthopsis crassicaudata | reverse complement strand
AAAGGAAAGAAAGAAAGAAAGAAAGAAAGAAAGAAAGAAAGAAAGGGTGGAAGGAAGGAAGGAAAGGTGGAAGGGAGGAAAGGTGGAAGGAAGGAAAAGAGAGGAGGGAAGGAAGGAAAAAAGGAAGAAAAAGAAAATAAAATTTAGAATCTCATGCAATGGTGAGCAAACACTAGTCCCTGCCCTTTCTGATGTCTCAGTTTAGTTGGGGGAAGCAGATCTGTGGATGAAATGGAGATGAAATATGCACACATTAAGAAAAATCATCAAGAAAGATTCCTGGAACCAAACAGACGACTATGATGGTCTAAATCTTTTGAAGGTATCCAAACCAGGCAGCTCAGTTGACTTAGGGGCTCCACATATATTAAAGTTACTTGTTGTCCAAAGAAGGGCATTCAGAGGGATGCCACTGTTATGACAACAGTCCTAGTTTACTTGGAGAAGTGATGCAAAGAGACCCCAGGCTTCTAAACTAAGAACTCAGAAGGCTAAAGTAGGAAAGGAAAAGGTTATTAATGGGAGCATATAGTTCAGGTTCAAGCCAGATAGAAAAGGTAGGGTAGTCACAAAGACTCTGCTTAAAAATCTGCACTGCTGTTAAACTCACTACCTCTCAAAGTAATCACTGCACTTGAGGATATCTATTTGGAATCCATTATTAGGAGGGTTTATTTCTTGACACCCAGCTTAAGCTTTTGAGCCTTCCTAAACAGGCTTTGCTCCAGGTCCTCCCACTAGGACCAAACAGAACAAGTCTAATCCTATTTTCATGTGACAGCTCTTCAAATACTTATCAAACAACTCCCATGACCTTCCCAAAGAGTGCTATCACCTCAGGGACATGAGTATGATGCCTCTCTGGATGCAGCCCTAAATGGCTTTGTCATTCAATTGGCCCGTATTAAGAGATCCCCAGATCTATTTTACACCAAAGTTATCTATACAGTTCCCCCAGATCCTTCATTTGAACAGCTAATTCTTTTCATTTTCATATAGGATTTTGACATTTACAATTTATTAAATTTCATATTTCTGGAGTCAAACCATTTTTGAGTCTTTTTTTCTCCTTTTGAATCCAATCTTATGCTAGTGATAATCCCAAATTCTTATAAGCCACATATTTGATAACCTTGGTATCTACGGCCATATCTAGTAATATTAGATATGTAAAGTGCTTCGTAGACTCTTTGTAAATGTCATGAAAAAGAAAAAATAACAAGAGGAAGAGGAAGAAAAAAATTCAGGGAAGAGACAGTTATAAAAACACTCTTCTTTCTCAATAAGAAAAGAGTAAAGGGAGCTATTAAGATAGTACCATATGGAGCAGCCTAGCCTAACATGATGAGTTTTACATGACTTTTTATTGACTATATCCAAGATCTGGAAGACCCATAGGTATGGTGGAAGATTTGTTTAGAATGGTTGCCAATCTTTATATTAAACTAGAGAGCTAGTTTGGAATCAAAAGCTCAAGTTGTAGAAAGCATTATGCAGCCAAGATTCTAGGAAGAAATTTCTTGAATGGTGAGGATAAAAAGGAAATCTCCTAGCACAATTTCTGAAGTATAATGAAATATTTTTAGGTAATTTATTCTGACTTTCCACTATAAGATATTCTTAAAAATAAGCTTAGTTGCTAGTGTAAGATTGCTATGGGAGAAAGACCAATAGATTTAGAGTCAGTTTAGAGTCAATTTGAATTTGAATCGATTTCATTTTCAATAACATTAAAAAACAATTTTAAACCTTTAGGTGTTAAGGACCATGCCTCAATGTGAAAGGGCAGGTCAATTCTCCAAAAGCCCCTACAGCTGTGAATCATAACACATTTGAAGGCATTGCAAATCAGCCTTTACTGACTCAGATGTTGCTTGTGAATTGGGAATGAAATAAATTGGAGGCAAGGGGGAAGAAGAGAGAGATCAGAGAATGCAACTGCCTTTCACTCTCCTGTATCATTACTATCCTCTCACATAAAGAGATTTATACTGCTGGTCAGAATTAGATCCCCAGCAGCCACTAGCAGGTTGCTCCTGCATCCTAAACACTCTTTGCTCCTGGTCCTCTCACTAGGACCAAACAGAACAAGTCTAATCCTATTTTCATGTGACACCTCTTCAAATACTTATCAACAACTCCCATGAACTTCCCAAAGAGTGCTATCACCTCAGGGACATGGAAACTGTGCCTTTCTGAATGTAGCCCTAAATGGCTGTGGCTGCATTTAGGGCATTACATTGAATAGGAGTCATGTTCCTAAGATCATTTTAAAAGGAATTTGTTGATGAAGCAAACTTTTTTACATGCAAATATATCTCTAGTTTAACTACACTACTTAGACCTGACTTGAATCTGAGAGATTTGATCAGTGAATATTTTTTGGTTATGCTGGCAAATTTTTTTTTCAAATCAAATATTCAGATGGATTTATGATCTAATTAATGTTCTCTCAGTCAAAGCAGATTGTGACTCATCCATGCTTGTCTTTCCTGGAAACACTTGTCTGTAAATTCATCATAATGAATCCACTTGGCATCCTGGAAGCCTGCCTATTTTTCTCTTGACAATCAGGAGGACATCAGGGGAGCAGACGGGCTGTCCAAAGTTTATTCCTTTCTCTTAGCACATGATCAGTATATTTTAGATTTTTAAAAATTCATACATTAGTTAATATTGTACTAAATTGTTAATTTTCTTCTGACAAGTTTCTTACTTTTATTTTTGTTTTTCCCTTGGTCATTTACATTTTATTTTTTACTTATTTTATTTTTAATAATATTTTATTTTTCCAAACTTATGCAAATATTGTTTTCAACATTCACCATTGTAAAACCTCGTATTCCAAATTTTTCCTCTCTTCCCTAGACAACAAGCAAGTTAAACATGTGCAGTTCTTCTAAACCTTTCCATATTCATCATGTTCATCTAAATTTTATACAGTACTCTTCTATTTTCTTCAATTTTTTACAGTCTACCATAGCTAATTAAAAATTCCTAGAATACTGCTAAAAATACACAAGTAGGAAATATCTTTAAAATAGGTAGGCAAAAAGACATGTGCCAAAATATTAATTGACACCCATAATTAATATTGAATGTGAAACTTTTGGGGGAAGATCATGCAATTTAAACTTGTAAAATTCAAAATAATTCAAGAAGATAAAAAGAAAAATAAATTATTTTAATAAGTTCAGTAGATCCTGTTGGCAATCCCATATTTAAACACAATATAATTTACTGCACTCTTCACACTCAATTTACAGCAAATGTACAAACAGATACTAATTTGTGAAGCTTTATTTTACATTCCTAAGTCTGAGAAACAGAAAAGAGAATCTGTTTAATGATTAAAATTAAAGGGCAACACCCTCAAAGATTAATATTTTTAGCAGCAAAGATGTTTGTTTTTGCTTTTTATCTTGTATTTTAAAGAACTACTGATGATTCAAATCCTTGTGCAAAAAAAAAAAAAAAAAAAAAAAAAGGAAAACTAGGAATTTTCTTTTTATTTTTTTTTATTATAGCTTTTTATTTACAAGATGTATGCATGGGTAAATTTACAGAACTGACAATTGCCAAGCCTTTTGTTCCAATTTCCCCCTTCTTTCCCCCCAACCCAGGTTGACCAATACATGTTACATATGTTAAAGTATAAATTAAATACAATATATGTAAACATATAGGACTTTTCTTATAGGAGAAAATGAGAAGAGAGAGAGAGAGAGAGAGAGAGAGAGAGAGAGAGAGAGAGAGAGAGAGAGAGAGAGAGAGAGAGAGAGAGAGAGAGAGAGAGAGAAAGTCCCACATTTCTATTTTCCCCAACCACTCTCTTTCTATCTTTTTTCTCTCCTCCTTCATGTTTTCCTTCTTTAATCCTTCTCTTTCTCTTCTTCAGAGAGAGTCATAAGAAGGAAAAGATTTAAGAAAATCCTCAGATAAGCTATTAAACTACTTGTGCAAATTAATGTGAGACGTTAATTAGAATACTGGTTCTCAAAGTGGAGTTTTTATTTTTATTTGATATTGAAATTGGGGAAAAACTTTTTTAATCTGTAATCTAAGGGAAGATTTTGGTATCAAGAGCAGCTGTAATCATTCTTGCTTCCACTTTAAGAATATTATCATCATAACAAATGAATGTAATGGAATATTTCTGTACTATGAGAAATGATGAAATGTACAATTTCTGGGGAAATTGGAAAGACCTTTACAAACCCACATAGTACAGAGCAAAACAAATTATATGACCAAAAAATTGTAGGAAAAAAATACTTTGAAAAACTGGCCAATGTGATAATAAGCTCTAAGTCCAGAAGACAAGATAAAACACAATATTCACCTCTTGCTAAAGAGATGATGAATTTAAAACGCTGAGAAAGAGCTTAATAAATATTTATGGACTGATTGACTAATTCAGTGAGTGCAAGTCTCAATCAACCCTTTCAAATCTGGTAGATGATATTACATAAAATCACCACCTTGCAGCCTATCTGTAGATAAGTAGCCTCTTCCAGTTTAGCTAGGCTGATCCTTAGGGGACAGGTAGCTGCATAGAGTCCATTGCTGACTCTTATTCAAAAATCATCCCATCTTGTCAAGATTTGTCAGAACTCATTTTTTGTTGCCAGAGCCAGATTCTCAACTGAGCGGTATAAATAGAGCTCTAGGTCTAGAATTAGGAAGACTTGAGTTCAAATATAGCCTCAGACATTTTCTAATTATGTATCTTTGGGCAAGTCACTTAACAGCTAACTGCCTCAGTTTCCTCAATTGTAAAATGGGAATAAAAAGGCACTTATCTTGCAGGGTGGTTGTAAAGATAAAAGGAATTATAGTACTTATCTGTTCCTGGCATTGAGTAGGTGCTATCTAAATACTATTAATCATTATCATTATTATAGCCATAGGGAAATTTCCCAAGCATGAAATTCTATCACTTTCATTTCCTCATCTAGAAAATGGAGACAATAAAATCTGTTACTGCCCAGGATAAGATAATGGGTGTATGATGTATCATTAATGTATATAAAGAGCTTTGCAGTCCTTAATGCATAGTATGCCTGGGGAAATTTTGTCAGCTGCTTAATTTAAGCAATCCAAGAATCAGTCTCTGATCACAGATAAGATGACCAGACCCAATTTTAAGGTCTTTTAAAAATAAGCTCTATGGCTTCTTTCATCCCCATCCAGATACCTTCCCTGGAAGCATCAGAATCTGGCTGGTATCTCTCAAGAGGCTTCCCAGGCTTCTACCAGAATGGAGATGAACAAAGTCACTTAGCCACAGAGTTAATTTGGAAATGGCAGGAGGCTAGTCGCCAAGCTGAAAGAACTCATCTTCTGGGAGTTCCATTTCCACCATTAACTAAAGGGTTCCATCTCATCACAAACTTCCAGTAGCCCTCAGGGAAGTCCTTTGATTAGGCAATGGATTACAATGATGACTCAAGGTCAGCCATGCTCTTTTTTCCTCTAGGGTTTGTCCACCCACTCATCCTGGTGCTCCCTCTTGGTCTCTGTCCATACCTAAATTTTGAGGTTCTTTGGCACCAACAGACTGACTTTTAGTCATACTTTGACACTTCCACAGCCTCTGGTGCCACGTCCCTCATGACTATCCTCTCCTGGGACTTCCAATGCATAACAGCATGGTCTTTCAAACTGGAAGTATATGTTCCATATGATTGTTTTCCTGGATAGTTGATGTTGTATCCGTTTTATATATGAATCTTTAGAATTTGCTTCTTTATTTGGCTCTCCTCTTCAGAATGGGAAGGAAAAGATTTGTGCAAACCTTTTCACAAATGCTTATTTTCTTTCCATATAAATCCTTTCACAAATCCAGGGATACTATGTCTACAAAATTCCCAACTTAAGGGATCTCTGTGTATCTCTGACTCCCTATCTTTCTGTGTTTCTTTGTCTCTATCTCTGTGTGTTTTTCACTGTGTATGTCTGTATCTCTTTATGTCTGTCTCTATCTCTCTGTCTCTCTCTGCCTCTCTCTCTCTATCTTTCTGTCTGTCTCTATTTCTTTCTCTCTGTCTCTCATATTACCTTTTTCATTCTCCTGTTGCTATGAATTCCAGCAGCTGCTCCCTGTTTCCTGTTCCCTCGCCCTCAAACCAATATCCACATAGTCTAAGTCACAAAAATACACTTTTTAGGATTTATTTACGCAAAAATATAAAAACCCATACTGAAGAAATGGAACAGAACTGTCCTAGACTTCATGGCATGAATGTGACTTCATGGCTTCCTTTTTTGTGTAGGGATTACACTTCTAACGTATAGAGATACTCCTTTGTTTTGGCAATTGGTGGGGTGTGGAAGGAAGTGAATTCCAGGGTGAAGATTAGTAGAACAGAGTGACATGCATGAATCACCTTCCTTTTCAAATCTAGACTTTGGGATCTTTGAGAATTGGTTGAGAGAGATAAGAACCTCTGAAGAGAATGTTTCCTCATTTACCCAAGGTTAGTTAGCAAGGAGGATGTAAAGGTTCTTTTCCGTGATGTTCCATGAAAGCTATTGGGCTTTCTAAAGCCAGATGTAGACTTTGTCTATAAAGTTATTATAGGGCAAAGATGGAGCGAAAACAAAAAAGCAAGAAATAGTCAACACTGATGAGATTCAAGTGAGGTGTCTCTCAAGTGCCAAGAAAATGGCTTTGAGTTGTGAAGAGAGGTCAGTAGATATTTATGTTTCCTCATGTATAAATACAACCCACATTCGGAAGTTGGAAATGGAATACTACATTTGAAATGTAAACTCAGATTCAGTAGGAAAGAGGAACTCTATTTCCAATATATGAAGCTTCATATCTTGTGATAGTGCTTGATAGACTGTAAGATCCCTGAAGGTAGGTGCTTTGTCTTAATGAAATTCGTATTTCTCCCAGAATCAAGCCCAGTGTTTAGTCTACAATAAATACTTAAGAAATGTTTGTTAAGGTGAATTGATTTGAAACTTGGATTCTGGCCACAAATCTTCCAGTAAATTTCATCATTTATGAAATGGGGAGTTCAATCCCTACTTTATCTTCCTCTCAAACTCTTGGAAGAGTAGAAAGAGAAAAATGATCTTTCAGGGGAAAATAATAATAGTAATAATACAACACACAATAGGAAAAATAAAGAGTCAGTATTTATATTATATTTTCTATGGGACAGCACACATGATCCTCACAATGATCCTGGGAGAAAGATCCTTTAACTATTTCTGTTTTATAGATAAGGAAACTTGAGACAAACACAAGGGAAATAAGCAACTTGGCTAGGGTCACACAGCAAGTGGCTGAGCTTGGATTTTAACCCAAGTTTACTTACAGCCCCAGAACCCTTTCCACTACAAGATCTAGCTCCCTCTAAAATCTAAAAGTTGGGGTAGCCAGTTGTACAGTGACCCGACCTGCGGGTCTTGAACTAGGGGGGTCTGAAGCCCCGTGCCAACCTGTAAGCAAAGCTGGTAAGGCGACAACCTGGGAATGGGTGAAGAAAGAAAGAGGCGGAGAGAATTCTGTGTAAGGCAGAAACGCTCGTTTATTAGAGGGAAATACAAGGTTTATATATGTTTCCAGAGTATAGGTTTGAAAAAATAGTTCTGTGACTAATTAGGGGGACTTTTAATGATTAAAGAACATCCTGTGGTAGATATGTGTGTCCTTGTGATGTTTTATGGCAGGATGCTCTCAGACTAAGAGAGAATGTTTTATTGCTAGAACCTGGGCTTAATGATCTTCAAGGCAGGATGTTCTCATGCTTCACTATATTGCTTATCAGTTCTTTGGTATTTGGGGTGTGGGGCAAGAGGCTCCAGCAGTACAGTAGATTGAGCACAAGTCTGGAGGCAGGAGGACCTGAGTTCAAATCTAGCCTCAGACTTGACATTGCTGGCTGTGTGATCCTAGGCAAGACACTTAACCTTAATTACCTCCTATGCCCCCCCCCCCAAAAAAAAAAAAAAAAAAAAAAAACTGAAAGTGGCCAGGATCATCCCTGTTATTTTGACTTTAACAAAAATTTTTCCTTTTCTTCATAATACAACATGCTTGCCCACCAATGGAAAATTACTGGATATAACATATATAAAGCTTCTTGTTCCTTTGTACAGATAGAAGACCCCAAGAAATTTAATGGCATTTCCCAGACTGTAGAGCAATAAGACAGATGCCATTGGGGTCAGAACAATAAATATCAAAGCTGGAAAGGACCTCTGAAATAAACTACTACAGACTCTTCATATAATTGGGATGGACTCAGATGAATGTCAGAGAGTCAGTGGTAAAATCTGAACAATTTAAAATTCTGGACTCCTGCCTCAGCATTCTTGCCCATCCTGCACCCCCTTAATAAAGCAGGTCCCCATGTATAGTCACAGGGCACCCCAAAAAGCCCAGAGTCATAACTCCAAAATGCCTGGCCTACCCTGAAAGCTGATTTTCTTTCCAGCTCTAGGAAGTTACTATGGCAACAGAAGTCTGAAAAATGGAAAGTCCTGATTGGACAACAGTCTCCATGGCAATCATCCTCCAATCTGATGCAGAGAATACTCTTTGCTAGTGCTAGGTAGATGTTTTCCTCTCTCTCCATGAATTAAAACATTCTAGCTTATTCCTCAATTTTAAACCTAACCAGGGGATTATCCCCATAACTTGTTGAAAATTTAGAGCTTTGGGTAGTGATAAGTAAACTCCACTTTCTCCTCTGAGAGTTCAGGGTAGTTGGGGATAGCTGAGCAGAGAATGAGGTGGGGATAGAATATACATACATTCATTTTATAAAACAAAAAAACCCAAATTAACATCATGAAAGATGATTCTCTGAAATAAAAAGACGGATTACAATGGTGACAGTCTAGGATTCCTAGAACCATCTGTCTCAGGGGATTTAGGGGCTGGAGAAGCATCCCAGTGGTTTGCTATCCAAATAAGGCAGTGTATTCAGAACGGTGCCATTCTTATGACAAGAGTTCCAATATAGCTGGAGAATTGATACTAAGAGATAGTTTGCAGATATATAAACAAGGATCTGTGGAGTTTAATACTATTCAACCTACAATAAAAAAAAAAAAAAGGAGACAAAGCCCTTAGCCAAAGGCATTTTGTTAGAGACTCCACGGTCCCCTCTTGTGAAATAGATTTCAGATATTTCTCATGATCTGAGATGCCCTGCTCTCCAGTATCTGACTTTTATGCAAATATGCAAAAGAGGCATGGTAAAATATAGAATCTCATTAGGTTGATAGATCTTGCCCTTGAGGAACAAAAATTAAGATGGGTAAGACATGAGTCTCTGGTGACCAAGTGGTCATAAGATTTATTATCATCTCAATAAGATGGTGTGTATGGATGTATTTAAAGAGCTTTGAAGACCTTAAAGCATAATATACCTGCAAGCTATTGAGATTCTCTTTTCATTTACTCACAAAGAAATCCCGATAGATTTTGTTAGTTGTTATATTCATGAAACCCAAGAATCATATTTTGATCACAGATGGAGGACCAGGCTCAATCTTGAGGGCTTCTAAAAATAATCTCTATGGCTCATTTTGTCCCCACCCAGACCCCTTCTCTAGAAATGTCAGAATCTGGCTGCTGTTTCTCAAGAGACCTCCCCACCTTCTGCAAGCACAGAGATGAACAAAATCCATTAGGCATAGAGCTAAATTGTAATAGCAGTAATAGAATTGTATCTTGGCTTTTTACCAACTTGACAGAACCCATCTTCTGGTGAGCTCCATTTCCATCATTACCTATGAAGTTCAGTCACAGTCCCCACAAACTCACATCATCCCTTGCTGAAGTCCTTGCCCCCCACACAGTTTCTGTGAGTTCCAAGAATGATTCAGCATAAATTGAGCTCTTCTTTTGTTCGGAAGTCTGCCCATTCTCTTGTCCTGGAGCTCCCTCTTGGCTGGTGTCTTACCTCTCAGCAAAATCCTGAGGCTCTTTGTTGCCCCTAATTGTATGGCTCCTAACTTCTGGTTTGAATTTGGGATTTAGTCAACAATCCCTGGCAAGGTATTCCTCATGATCACTCTCCCAAAATCAACTCTTAATCACATGATTTTCCAAGTTGGAGGCCCATTTTCTTCCTGCCTGATTTTTCTGCAGTATTGATTTTGTGTTATTCATTTGTTTAGGATTTTGAGATTTACTTGTTCGTTTCTCCCTCCAGGCAGATTCAAAAATGCCCCATATAAATCTTTTCAGCAAACATTCATTGTAGTACAGAAATATCAGGTCTATGTCATGTCCCTGAAATAAAATATCACATACCCACCATCACACACATCATTCTCTCTGTCTCTCTCTGACTGTTTTTCTCTGTCTCTCACTGTTTCTCTGTCTCTGTCTCTGTTTCTCCTTCTCTCTGTCTCTATCTCTTTGGGTGTATGTGAATCTCCTCCTGTCTCTCTCTCTGTCTCTGTCTCTTTTTCTGTCTGCCTCTCTCTCACACATCTGTCTCTCATTTTTTCTCCATCTGTCTGTCTCTGTTTCTCTCTGTCTCTTCTGTCTCTGTATTTCTCCTTCTCATCTCTCATGTCTCTCATTTTTCTCGGTCTCTCTCTTTCTATGTCTCTCTGTCTCTGTCTCTGTTTCTCTCTGTCTCTTCTATCTCTCTCGTCTTTCTGTTTGTCTGTCCCCTTTCTCACACACAGCTGTCTCTCATTTTTTTTCTCTATCTCTATTTCTGTCTCTCTGGCTCTGATTCTTCTGTCTCTGGCTCTCCCTGGCTCTCTCTATTTCTGTGTTTCTCTGTCTCTCCTGTCTCTGTTTCTCTGTCTTTCTCTCTGTCTCTCACGCATCTCTTTATCTCATTTTTTCTCTATCTCTATCTCTGAATCTCTGTCTCTTTCTCTTCTGTCTCTGTATCCCTTTCTGTATCTCTTTCTGTCTGTCTCTCTTTGTCTCTGTGTCTCTCTCACTTATCTCTCTCACACACACATCTCTGGCTCTCATTTTTTCCCTCTATGTCTATCTCTGTCTCTGTCTTTCTCTCTTTCTCCATTTCTATCTTTTGTCCTGCTGAGGTTAAAATAACCAGGTGCCTAATTCCAGGAACTCTTAACTGTTTCCCTTTGCCTCTACTCCCCAACTCCTTTGTCCACATGCTCTTTATTTAGACCTCAAGGATACACTTCACACACACCAAAAAGAAAATATAAAATTTTAAGATGAGGATCCTTTAAAGTCTTCACAGAAGAAAACTACCAAATCCCAGACTGAGTGACCTCATCAAGTCATTGGATCTCACTGAAGTTCCTCAAGCTCAGCTTTCTGGACTGGGAACTCCAAACCACAGCCTCCACCTCTCTCATAGAGCCAGAGTGAGAATGATACCTAATACTCCTGCACTTTTCTGCTGAGTTGGGATTCTAAATCTGAGTCATTTGCTGCAATGTTTGGAACAAAAGCTCCTTGAATTTAAGGAATTTGAAAATGAGGGAAAGACTTGATCACATCCTTTTACTCATTTCCATCCTTTCATTCGAAAGCAAATGGCTTCTTAAATGACACATTATGAGACAACCTTCACTAGGGAAGGGAAAAGGAAATCCAAAAAGAAGATGCATGTGTCCAAAGGAGATTTAGTTGGAAAGAGGATACTGCTCAACTTAAAATGTGCATATATCCTGAGACAATGGAGTAACAGCTCTCTGGTCTGCATTGCAGTGCTTTTTTGTACAGGAATTCAAAGACTGACTGACGTGTGCTAGTAATGTTCCCACTATGGGGGTAGAGATGAGGAGGGGAATAAATGAAGGGAAGTAAATTGATGGAGCAGAGGAACATGGGCCACACCTCCCTTTTCAAATCTAGGCATAATAACTGATTGAAAGATGATTCTCAGAAGAGAATGTTCCTGATTTTCCCCAAGGTTAGCTAATAAGGAGAATATGAAGGTTCTCATATGGTGCTAAAAATGTCACCAAGATTGGGGGTTATATTTAATCTATGAAGTTATTACAAGTTTGAAGAGAACAAAAAAAAAGTCAAAAGGAAGCACAGAAAAGCTTGGAAGATTTGAAAACAATGTATAGTATTTATTATATAGTTTTTCCCCAAAAAAATTAAAAGCCTGAAATGGAAATTTATCATTTTATATTGATTCCTCTGTGTTCTGCTGTGTATATGAATATGTTCTTTTTCTCATTTTTTATTTAATTTAAAAATGAATTTTTAAAAATTGTTGAGGTTATTACAAAGCAAAGATGGGAGACCTTGTCAACTGGTTTTAGAGGTGAAAGCAAAAAGACAAAGAACAATCAAGATGGATTAGACACCTTCCTGTGTTCTGCCAAGTGCCAAGAAAATGATTTTGAGTTATTCTCTGAAGAAAGGTCAATAGGGACTTATGATCACACACACTCAAACACCCACACATCCTGACCCTAGAATATTACATTTTAATTCCAACTAAAATTCAGTAGGAGACAGAGAATAAACTTTTAATTTATGAAGATTCATACCTTGTGATGGTCCCTGATAGATTGTAAGCTAACTGAGGGTAGGGACTCTTATCTCTTCCAGGGTCAAACATAGTGCTTGATAGAAAAAGAAAATGTTTATTAATTAAGATTTAAAAATGTTTATTAATTGAGACTTGGATTCTAGAACTAAGTCTTCTGAATTCCTATGTGACTTTGAGCAAATGAACTTCTCAGGTTTCTTTGTCTTCCTCCTTTAAGATGAAAAGATTAATCCTTGCTTTATCTACCTCCCAGAGCTCTTAGAATAGTAGAATGAGAAAGTCCTCATGATCCTACAAGGGAAAATAATGATAATAATAATAGCTAAAAAGAATTAGCTAACAGTTACATAGAACTTACTCTATGTCAGACACTGTACTAAGAGTCTTACAAATATTATCTCAATTGATCCTGACAACAACCCTTAGAGAAAGGTGGTATTATTAGCCCCATTAGTTACATAAGGACATTGAGACAGAGAGGAGAATTGACTCATCCAGAGTCACACAGTTAGTAACCATCTCAGCCTGGAGGTGAGCTTAGGAATTCCTTATTGTAAGACTATCTTTTTGCCTACTGAGATACACAGCTGCCTCTAAAATCTAAAAGTCTTTTGTGGTCATCAGGGAAATGGAAATACCATTTGTTTTGACTTTAATAAACTTCCTCCTTCTCTTCATAACACAACATGCTTGGCAACATATAGAAAATTATAGCCATGTAGACAACATATACAAAAAAACTTGTTTTTGCAAACAAAAGAGCTCAAGAAGTTTAATATCAATTCCATACCATGTACTGCAATGGCACAGATGTGCTGAATGGGGCCTGGGAGAACAAGCTAAAATACTCCAGCTCAATATTCTCCACGCTTTTTTGAAATGCAGAGGACAAAGCACCCTTCCAATTCTACCTTCATCTCCTTTGGTAGTCAGAGGGTGGAGATGAAACATAATCAGGAAAGAGAATGACTCAGGAGTTATTTTGGATTTTTTGGATTTTTTCCCCTGGCAATCCACCATGAAGCTTTGGCTACCCAAGGTCATGATGGGGATGGAGAACTAGGGGAAAAAAGGAGAGCTAGAGAAATGCTTGTTAATTCAATAATAAGCTATCTATGTACAGAGTTTCATGCACAGTGTTAGAATGTCAGCACAGGAAACATCCTTCAGACACAGAACAAAGTATGTCAGAGCTACAAAGGATCTTAGAAATAACCTACTAGAGCCTCCTCATATAGGAAAGGACTCTAAAGACCCAGAAAATTCATGGTAAAATGTGAACATAACAACATCTTGGTGTATAACCTCCAGTTTGGAGGTCTAGCTATTGCATTCTGTTCCCCCTTAATAAAGCAGGTTCCCATACATGGGCACAGAGTATCTTATGGAGTCCAGAGTTCTTTGTCTAACTTTGATCAGCATCCTAAGATTGATATTCTGGCCAGCACTGAAATGTTGCCATAGCAACAGAAGTCTGAAAATGGAAAGTCCTGATTGGATGAGAGGGCACTGCAGTGCATTTCCCTGAGGAAGATAGTTCATGATTTTCTCCTTTGTCCAGTCTCCATGGTAACCATCCTCCAATCTGATGCAAGAAATGTTCTTTGTCTTTGAAGGGTGTATCCTCCTGCACCACTACTGCAATCAATTAAAATATCCCTAATGCAGTCTTCAAATTAAGTTGAAACTGGCAAGGTTATCCCTCTTTCTAAAGAAAATTCAGAAACTTTTAAAGGGATAAATAAATCTCAGTTTCTGCCTTTCTGAGGATTTAATCTAATTGGGGAGAGCAGGGAAATAAGTGAGGTAGGGATAGAATATCCAAATATTCATATAATTTACTGGGAAAGAATTTTCCCTGAACCAAAAGGGGGGAAAAAGACTATTACAATGGTCTAAGTCTAAGTCTAAGGCATTTTAGACCCATCTGGCCCAGAAGATTTAGGGGCTCTAAAGGCATCACAGTGACTTGTCCAAAGAAAACAAGACATTCAAATGGATGCTACCATTTTGAGAACAAACCCAGTTTAGTCAGAAAACCTGCTGAAATCTCAGACCTCTAAACTAGGTTTGAGATTGTTGGCACAGTTGGAATAGGAAAAAAAGAGGCTAATGGGAGAATTCTAGGAAGGAGAGTATCTCAGGCTCAAACTTGAGAGAAAATACAATGGTTAGCAAGTTCCTGCTTGAATATCTACAGTAATGGGAAAATCACTACCTCTCACAACATGTCATTGCATTTTGGGATATGTATTTATGTATTTTATAGCCCTTTGGGCATAGTTTCAGGTTAATTTTCAGAGTGACTGGATCATTTCGTGGCTCTATTGACAATGCATTGGTGTCCCAATTTTCCTACATCCTCTCCAATATTTGCCATTGTCTTTTTCTATTATCTTGGCCAGTCAAATGTGTGTGAAGTGGTGCCTCAGTGTTGTCTTGATTTGCAGTTCCTTAATTGGTGATTATTTGGAGCATTTTTCATATATATCTATATTTATACAAATTTTACTTTCCATTTTGGCTTTATCTACCATTTCCATTTGGTAAAAATTATTCTGTTATCTGTGCTTTTAAAAATTAAGTTTAAAATTCTGTAAAAACAAACAAACAAACTTAAAAACAACTCCCATGAGATTCCCCAAGTATATTGTCATCTCCTGGATATGGAAACTGCTGCAGCCCTAGAAGACTATAGCTGTCCTATCATAATGTTAGCACTTATCAAGTTTAGGGTTCATTAGAAACCCCACATCTTTTTACTCTAATTGTTGTCCACTTAGGCTCTCTGATTCTTTTTAAATTTATGGGATTTTTATTTTTATATTCTATATTTAATTTCATCTTTTTGGAATAAATCCATAATTTCAGGCTATCCTTTTTGATTATAGTCTTAGTAAGATCATCCCAAACTCTTATGAACTGCAATTTTGATCAGCCTGATTTTTATAGCTTCATCTAGACCTGTAATATGTGTAAAGTACTTTGCAGACCTGAAAGCCATTTGCAAAGGACAGAAAGAAAAAAGAACAAGAGGAAAAAGAAGAAAGAGAACAACAACCCAGGACCTTGGACAGATCCCTGGGGAACCAACCTCAGAGTTGATTTATTTTTTTCAATATTAATGATTTTTTTTCTCAGTGTCACGATTTCCTACCACACCATCTCACCTGCACTTCCAGTCTCTCCTTTTTGTTCTACCATGATCCCTTTACTTTACACTGTCCTCTTCTCAAATTCCTGGCACCTTTTGAGCCCTGTTATTCCACTCTACAGACAGAAGCACTTAAGAAGCTTAATATCCCTAGCACCCAATTGAACTCTGCTAAACCTCAATTTCGAATCATTTCCACCTCCATCTCCCAATTCCAGTGATTTCCTATGACTGTTGCCCATATATGGATTGTTTTTCTTCCCCATATATGCCTATTAGCTTCCCGGTTTTCCTTTAAGTCACAAATAAAAATCTATTTCCTACAGAAAATCTTTCTAAAGGCTTGAATTCTAGTGCCTTCTCCCTGTTGTTTCCTTTTATCTAGTTTTTATTGTTCAGTAATTTTTCAGGCATGTTTGTCTCTTTGTGACCCTATTTGGTGTTTTCTTGGCAAAAATACTGAAGTGGTTTACTACTTCCTTCTCCAGCTCATTTTACAGATGAGAAAAATGAAGCAAAAAGGACTAAATGATTTGCCCAGGGATACACAGGTGGGAAGTATCTGAAGCTGGATTTCAGCTCAGGTCTCCCTGACTATAGATAGGGCCAACACTCTTGCCACAACACCACCTGGATGGTCATTTATCTAGCAAATATTTTGTATTTATTTGATTTTTGTCTCTACCATTAGATTGTGGGCTCTATTTGAGCAGAGACTATCTTTTTTATATTCCCAGGGATCAACATAGTGCTTAACTTATATTAAGTACTTAATATATATTTGTCGACTATCTCAGTAAGTACAAGGCTTAGCCCATCTACATCTTGTAAGACAATATAAAATTTCAGCATCTGGATACAATATGTAGATAGGAACCAAGGCTGGTTCTTAGGGGATAAGTACTTTCAGAGAGTTCATTGCCAGTTCATACTAAATATTTCTGTATTGTTAGGGTTTATTAGAGCTCATGTCCTTTTACCATATTCAGTATCAAGGCATCCAGGTGGCACATTAGAAATAGCAATGACTCTGTAGATTGTTCAAACCCAGCTTCAGATACTTTTACTTGAAGCTCTCTTTACTTCATTTTCCCCAACTATAAAATGAGGACATAATGGTACCTACCTTGCAGGATTATTGTGAGGATGCAATTTTGCAATTTTGTAAAACAATTAGCACAGTACCTGCCATATAGTAGGTGCTATATAAATGCAATTTATAATTATTATTATCATTATAGAGAGAAATTTCTCTCCTATGTGGTCACTGACCTATTAACAACCATTAAGATTTATTCATCCGTCCAGGTCTTAATCTGCCTAACTATTCATTAACTTTCATCAGTCCATGTGAGGCATGAATAATAGAGTTCTAGATTTGAAATCAGGAAGATCTCAGATCTTAACTAACAATTTGACTTCAAGCAAGACTTGAAATTCTACCACCTTCAGTTTCTTTATCTGTAAAATGGAAATAATACTATCCATTATTGACTTCAGTGAAATGATAGAGGTATGATAGATGATGTATGTTTGTAAATCTCTTTCAAGACCTTCAAACAGAGCATATAAGCAGTCTACACAACTGTCTGGAAAAGGCAGTAGGGTTACTGCTCTCCTTAAAATGTGCACCCAGACAGGGGAAATCAAATCCAAATGCCCAGATTTTAATGCACCAATGTGATTTCCCAACTTTCCTTTTTTATATAGGAGTTCCATGTCTGATAGGCGTTAGAGATTCTCCCTCATAGAGGGGTGGGAAGGGAGAGAAAAGTAAATTCAAGAATGCTGATCAATGGAGCAGAAAGACAAAGGCCACCTTCCTTTTCAAAAGCATCTTTGAACAGAGTAAATTGGTTGAGAAGGATGAGAACATCAGAAGAGAATGTTCTCTGATTCACCCAAGCTTAGCTAATAAGGAGAATATAAAGGATTTCATCTATGATGCTGTAGGACTAGAGGGTGAGGTATGGACTTTGTGAAGTTATTATAAAGAAAAGAGAGGGACACTTTCTCAGCAGGGTTTGAAGGTAAAAGCAAAAGAACAAGGAACAATCAGTACTGATGGAAAGAATACCAATGCCCTGAAAAGTCCCAGGAAAATGATCTCTGAGTTTTTTTCCTTAAATGAAATCAATAGGTTTCACCACTCACACAGCCCATATTCTGACCTTGGAATTTGATATTTGAAATGCTAATCCAAATTCATCAGGAGATAAGGAATCAGCTACAAATATACAAAGATCCATGTTTGTCCCTAAAAATCTGTAAGCTCCCTGAAGGTAGAGACTGTATCTTAACAAAATGTGTGTCTCAAACAAGCTAATTATAGAAAGGCCTGGAAAGATTTACTTAAACTGATGCTGAGCAAAACAAGCAAAACCAGGAACATATTGTACACAATAACAGCAAGCATGTGCGATGATCAACTGTGAAAGACTTGGCTCTTCTCAGTAGTTTAGCAATCCAAAGGAATCCCAATAGACACTGGATAGAAAATGCCATCAGCAACCAGAGAAAGAACTAAGGAGGCAATGTAAATCAACACATGCTATGTTCATTTCTTTTTTCTGGTTTTTATCTCTTACATGGTTTTTCCTGTTTGCTCTGATTTTGCTCTTTCAACAGAATTCATAAAACAATGTGTATTAAAAATAAACTTTAAAAAGTGCATCTCTACCAGTGTCAAACACAGAACTTAGCACACAGTACACTCTCAAGAACTATTTCTTAAATTGAACTGAATTGAAGCATAGATTCTGACTCTAACTCTTTCACTGAATTACTATGCAATTTTGAGCAAGCACTTCTCTTACTGGGTCTCAATTTCTTCATCTGGAAATGAGCAATTTAGTCTCTGCCTTATCTATCTTGCAGATCTCTTGGAAGAATAGAATGAAAAAAATGTTTATAATCCTGCAAAGGAAAATAAGAACAACCAGACAACAACAAAACAAATAATAATAGTAATAATAGCTAGCATTTATATACTACTTACTATGTGCCAGGCACTGTGCTGAATACTTTACAATTAGTATCTTAGTTGATCCTCATGTAACCTTGGGAGGTAGGTCCTATCATTAATCCCATTTTATAAATAAGGTAACTCAAGCAGACAGAGTAACAAAATTAGCAAGTGTCTGAAGCTAGATTTAAATTCAGATCTTCCTGAATCCAGCTTTCACTTGTATCCATTAGATCCTAAAATCTAAAAGTACTCTTGGCTATCAGGAACCATTGTCACACTTATTATTTTTACTTCAAAAAAAATTCTCCTTCTCTCCAGAATTCAACATGTTTAGTCACCAATGAAAAAATGTAAAATAAGACTTGTATAAAATCTTGTGATTCCATTCTATAGATGGAAGAGCCCGATGAGCTCACTTTTTGTTTTTATACCATGTATTTCAATGAGAGACAGATGTGTTGAATAGGCCTGATGTGTATGATGGGTACTGAAATATAGTCTTGATGCTCCTAGTCATTCTTTTCCATGTCTTTCTCAATAGCCAAAGGTCCCAATGCTCCACCATCCTAATTTCATCTTCCTTGGTGCTCAGACCAGAAGAGTCAAGGAGCAGAATGACTCAAGAATTATGGGTTTTTTTGGAAAATTCACCACGAAGCTTTGGCTACTCAGGGCCATGGTAAGGATGGAGAAATGAAAAGGAAGAAGAACTGGTGAGCTGCTGGTCAATTCAATAATAATATCTTTAACAATACACAGAATTTCATACATAGTATATTAGAATATCAAATATTAGAGTATCCTTTGAATACAGAAACAAGTAAGTTAAAGCTAGAAATTATCTTAGAAATAAAATATTACAGCCTCCTCATGTAATAGGAAAGAACTCTAGCCTCAGAGAGCCAATGGTAAAATCTGAATGTTAGAGTATCCTAATATCCTGTCCCTCAGTTTAGCATTCTTGCCAGTACATCCCATTACTTTTCAATAAAGTAGGCTGTCATGCCTCAGCTTTTATACAAGAAACCCAAAGTCACAAATTCCAGAATTCCAGACCTACCCCAGACCAGCATCTTAAGGCTGGTATTTTTGATGGTCCTGGGATATTGCCATAACAACAGAAGTCTAAAAAATGGAAAGCTCTGATTAGACAACAGATCATTGAAAGGAAGTCATCTCATTAGCCCCAGATTTCCCCAAGAGAAATAGATCATAGTTTCCAAGACTGCTGAACAGGCAGTCTCCATGATAACTAATTGTCAATCAGATGCAAGGAAATATACTTTGCTTATGATACATTGATTTCTTTTCTACCCTTGACCACCACTGTTATCAGTAAAAAAAAAAAATCTTTATCCAGTCTGCAATTTGAGATTAATTTGGAGTTTTATCCCTGTTTCTTATAGAAAATCCAGAGCCTTGACAAGTGATGAATCAATCCTTGTCTCTGCCCTTTCTGAGGCTTCAGTTTATAGTGTAGGGAGTGTGAGAGAGGTGGGGCAGAATATTCACACATTCATAAAAATCAGGAGGAAAAAAAAATTCCTGATCCAAATGGGTCTATTACAATGATGATAACAATATTAGCCTCTTGGAGATTCCAGAACCAACCACATCAGGGGATTCAGGGGTTAAAGAGGAATCACAGTGACTTGATGTTCAAATAAGACAGGGTATTCAGAGGGATGCCATTGTTTGTTATGATACCAGTCCGAGTTTAGTTGGGGCACTGGTGCAGAGACCGTAGGCCTCTAAACTGGGATCTCACACCAAGTTGGGGTAAGAAATCTTAAAGAAGCTACTGGGAGCATCCAAGAAAAGGACTTACTCATGTTCAAACCATTAAAAAAATGGTAGAAATGTCATCAAGTTTCTTCTTGAATATATTTAATGTTGAAAAAAATCACTACTATCACTGAAATTTCCTGCCTCCATCTAACTATTGCTTCTGAAACTGTCAGTAGGATCAAATACAACAAATATAATCCTTTGATTTGAATCCTTTGCATTATAATCCTTCAAAATTATAAAAGCAACTCTCACACCCTTCCCCAAGGGAGTTATCATCTCTGAGACTGTGCCTCTCTGGGTATAGCCCAGGATGACTTTGTCTTATTAAGACTAAAAGTCCCAAATCTTGTGGTGATAATTATTTCTACCCTGGCCTACCTGATTCTTCATTTGGGCAGTTGATTCTTTGCATTTGTGTGTTGGATTTTTATGTTAACTCTTGTTAAATTTCACCTTTCTCCAATCAACTCAATTAAACCAGTTAAGACTTTTTGAATTCAGTCTTAATGTTATTACCTCAAATTATTATAAACTGATAAGTTTGCTATGATGTTTGTTTCTAGTGTTTCATTAATGATATAGTATATTTAAGTGTTTTTGCAGATCAAAAAACCATTTGCAAAAAACACAAAGAAGAAAGAACAGGAGGGAAAGTAGGAAAAAGAAGAACTGTCCAGAACCATGGACAAGTCCCTGGGATACCACACTAGAAACCTCTTTCAGATTTAATTTATATTTCAGTACCAATGATTTCTCTTGATATCACCATTCTCTCCCAGGCCATCTTCCCCACACTACCCATTCTATCGTCTTTTCACCATCTTGACTCCTTGATGAACCAATTCAGTATTACACTGTTCTCTTCTTGCAGTCCTAGCACTCAACATTTCACTCACTGGGGGCTGCTAAGTCTTTGTCTTGAATCATTCCCACCTCCATCTCTCAGTTTCAGGGATTTTCTATAGCTGTCCTTGTCCAGAATGTTCTGCTTCCTTGACTCCCTGGCTTCCTTTAAATCCTAGATAAAAGCCCATTTTCTTCAAAAAGCCTTTCCCACTCCCTCTTAATTTTAAGACCTTTCTATTTTTCATTATGTCCTGTTTATTCTGCACAAATTTTTGTTTTCTCATTAGATTATGAGATCATTGAGTGCAGAGCCTGGCTTGGCTTCTACCTCTTGTTATTTCCCAGAGCTTATCACAATGCCTGGCACAAAGTATGTGTTTAATGAATATTTATTGACTGAGTGACTCAGCCTTTCTGCATCTTGATAAATGGTATTAAAAGTTCACTGACATGGAGTCTATCTGTAGACAATAAAACTCTTCCAGTTAAGTTATGCTGGTCCTTAAGGGACAAGTTTTTGCATAGAGTCCATTGCTGGCTCATATTCAGAATCTATCCATCTTGTTATGATTTATCAAAGCTTATTATCTATTATCAGAACCAGAATATCAAGACAATTTGGTGGTTGAGTAGTTAGAGAACTAGACCTGGAAGACTTGAGTTCAAATCCAGCATCAGACAATACTAGATGTCCCCTATCAAGTCATTTAAGCTCTACATGCCTCTTTCCCCAACTGTAAATGTTTATCTATCTTGCAAGGTTATTGTAAGAATCAAATGAAATAATAGTTGTAAAGCACAGTGGTAAGTACATAGTGGTTGTTACATAAAAAGTGATGGAGAGAGTAAGAACCCAACAAAAGACCAGATCTCTTCCATAGGAAGAAGCATTAACAGGAAATGGCCTTTGTGAATTTAAGTGGGCTTTTTTTGAAGTGGGTCCTTGCAAGATTATATTGATGCCACAGTTACTGTATACCAGCCATCTGGAGATCGTGATAGACCAAGGTAGTTCCTTAATTATATAATTATATAAGACCCCCCCTTTCTTCTTGTTAATCTCAACTCATTAGGACCTTAATCTGCCTTATGCTGTCTTTCCCCTTGTTCATTGTGAGTTCTGCCCACTATTATTTCACCTTGTTCATCGAGGATTCATTGGGAACTTTGCCTGTCTTATGGTGTCATAATAAAGCTTTTTGGCCCTTGACTGTAAGATGGCCTGGACCTGTGAATTTTTTACAGATGACTCCATGCATTGTAGTGTTCTTGAATCTCCTCAGTGGTACTTATCATCATCAACATTGTTCTGTCCAGGAGAAAATGTCCCTCTTATGTTGACACAGACCACTTAACAGCTATTCTTTAGTTTCATTTATTCAAGCAGATCTTAATGTATCTAACTTTCATCTAGCCTTCATCAATTCATTGGATGACATAATGAATAGATTTCTAGATTTGCAATTAAGAAGATTTCAGATCTTTACTAATTCCCTGATCCCAGGCAAAGCCTGGATCTTGCTATTTTCACTTTCATCATCTGTAAAATGTAACTATAATAGCTATTATTGACCTTAATGATATATTGTGTGTATATACATACATACATATATATATATATATATATATATATATATATATATATATATATATATATATATATATATATATATATATATATATAAAGTTCTTCCCTAATATTTTCAGGCTATTGTGTTTATTTCCACCTTTTCATTAAAATGACCTGATTTCCTCCACTGTAAGGAGGAAGTTGAACCTAAAAAACTGGTTCTAATCACTAATAGGGTAACCAGACTCAATCTTGGGGTCTTTAACAATAATCTCTGTTGTCCCAACTCAGAGAAACAGTCTCTAAAGAGGCTTCCCAGCCTTCTACGAGAACAGAAATGATCAAAATTAACTAGCCATAAAGTTAACCAATAAAAGTCATGGGATTAGTATATCAGTTTCTTTATTTACCAAGTTGGGAAAACCCATATTCTCAGTTCCTATAAACTCTTATAAAATTCCATTATCTCATGGTAAAGTTTCTACTGTGGGTTCCAAGGATGAGTCAGTGTTGACTGAGCTCTTCTTTCCCTATGACGTCTTCTCACTGCCTCATCTTTGCACTCTCTCCTGGCCTGTGCCCATGCCTTTCAGCACAATTCTGAGGTTCCTTGGCACTACCAGTCTTAAAGCTCCCAACTTCTGGTTTGACATTGGAAATTAATCAGCAGATTTATGGTCTCTCTTTTCCAGGAGTCCTAAAATCAACTTTCTAACAACAGGCTTCCAAAATGGTCTTTATTGTTTTCCCCAAAATTAATGCTATATTCCTCTTGTTTGTAAGCCTTTGAGGTTTATTTTTTTTTCCTTTGTTTTTTTTTCTCCTGAGAAGGCAAGGGACAAGGACTATGCAAACCTTTTCAGAAATACTCATAATCTTTTCATTCTTTTCCATATTTCAACAAATTCTAATTGAAACCTAGGGAAGCTATGATCTGTATATGCTGCTGAGTTAAGAGATCACATGAGTACACAAACACACACATACACACACACCTCTCTGATTTTTATTTACCTTTTTCCCTTCTTCTATGCTTCTGTTATATTATGTGGTTATTTCAGCAACAGTCACCTATTTCCATTTGCTTCCTCATCCCTACCATCATGTCCACATGCTCTAGGCTAAAAGGATGTGTGAATCTAGACCACATAAATGTTCTTCCCAGGGGAGAGAGAGAGAGAGAGAGAGAGAGAGAGAGAGAGAGAGAGAGAGAGAGAGAGAGAGAGAGAGAGAGAGAGAGAGAGAGAGAGAGAGAATATATTTAAAAATTCAGGAAAAAATGGATCAAGGAAAGGTCCTTCAAAGTCCATCCAAAAGAAAACTAGTGTCAAATTGGATGATGCTTCATTTCCAAGTTATTCAGTCTCACTACAATTCCCCAAGCTTATCTTTCTGAACTAGAAGCTTTCACCTTCCTCAGAGAGCCTAATGCTCCTACTATCTGCTGCTGAGTTGGGATTTTAAATTGGAGCCACTCACTATAACAATTGGAATGAGGGTTCCCTGAGTTCAAGAAATCTGAAAATGAGGAAAAGACTTGATTAGGTTCTCCTACTTCTTTCAATTTCTTCATTTGATGGGAAATGGCTCTCCAAATGACAGAATGTGACAACTTTACACTAGGAGGAAAAAGGAAATCTATGCAAAATTTGCATATATCCAAAGTAGATTTAATTAAGGATAGCCTCTGCAGCTGCCTGGAGATTGCAATAGGGATACTGCTCACCTCAAAATATGTACCTCAAAATGTATCAAACTCCATTGCTGTGACTTCTCAGCTTCCCTGTTTGTATAAGAGTTGCATGTCTGATGTGTCTTAGAGATGATCCCTCATTTGGGGTGGGAGGAGAGAGAAAAGTGAATTCCAGAATGGTGGAGCAGAGGGACAAAGGTTACCTTCATTTTCCAAAGCATCTTTGAAAAAAGTAAATTAGTTGAGAAGGATGAGAACATCAGAAGAGAATGTTCTCTGATTCACCCAAGCTTAGCTAATAAGGAAAATGTGAAGCATCCATGATGCTATAGGACTGGAGGGTGAGGTATGGACTTTGTCTATTAATTTATTTTAAGAGAGAGAGAGAGAGAGAGAGAGAGAGAGAGAGAGAGAGAGAGAGAGAGAGAGAGAGAGACTCTCAGCAGGGTTTGAAGGTAAAATCAAAAGACCAAGGGACAATCAGTACTGATGGGAGGAATACCAATTACACTGTAAAATCTCAGGAAATGACCTTTGAGTTCTTTTCTTAAATGAAATTAATAACTATCTATGTTTATACACACACATAGCCAACACTCTGACCTTGGACATTTCAAATGGTAATCCAAATTTGTCAGAAGATAGAACATTATCTACAAATATACAAAGATCCATATTGGTAGTATCCCTAATAGACTGTAAGCTCCCTAAAGATAGACTGTATCTTAACAAAATGTGTATTTCTCCCAATATCAAGCACAGAGCTTGGCCCACAATAGACTCTCAAGAAATGTTTTTTAGGTTGAACCAAACTGAAGCTTGGATTCTGGCTCCAACTCTTCCACTGAATTACTGTGCAATTTTGATCAAGCACTTTCCTTACTAGGTCTTAGTTTGTTTGTGAAATGAAAAGTTTAGTCCCTGCTTTATCGGCCTTGAAGACCTTTTGGAAAAGTAGAATGAGAAAATGGTGATGATTCTATAGGGGAAAATAACAACAAAGACAACAAAAATAAAAATAATAACTAGCATTGGCACTATGTTAAATTCTTAATATATATTTCATTTGATCTACACCACAACCAGGGATGAGGGAATGGAGTTGCTATTATAGATAAGGAAATTGAGGAAGACAGAGGTGAAATGACTTGTTTACAGTCACAAAATTAGTAATTATCTGGGCCTGGATTTGAACTCAGATCTTCTTGATTTCATTATTAGAACTCTTAAAAATGGGCACCTAACTGTCTCTAAAATCTGTGCTCTGTGGTCATCAGAACCATGGTCATCCACATTATTTTCACCTTAATAAGATTTTCTTCTCTTCAGAATTCAATACATTTGGGGAAAAAATAAAAAATTATAAATTAATATATGTATAAAATCGTGTGATTCCATTCTTCAAAAGGGAGAGTCCAAGTTGCTAAATTTCAGATCCTACTCCATGTATTGCATTGAGATAGATGTGTTAAATGGGTCCATATTGGCAAGGACAAACATTGACTCTGATGCTTCAGCTGAGTCTCCTCCACATCTTTCTCAAGACCCCAAAATGACCACATACCCCTAATTTCATTGCCCTTGGTGATCAGACTAAGAAAAAGAAGATAAAACCCAGCCATAGAACAGAATCAGTCAAGAATTATTTTTTTTCCTGGGAATCCACCATTAAGCTATGGCTACCCAGGGCCATGATAGGGGTGGAAAACTGGAAAGGAGGGACAGCAAGGGAGGTACTGTTTAATTCAGTAATAAGTTTTCTACCTGTGCACAGAGCCTCATAGACTATCTGAACACAAAGAATGTCAGAGCTCCAAGGGATCTTAGAAATAAACACTACAGCATTCCCATGGAATATGGAAGGACTGTGAGTCCCAGGAAGTCCATGATAAAAACGCACTCTTGTCTTTATTTCTAGGTTCAGTATTCATGCCTGTGCAATTTCTTATTAACTCTCAATAATGCAAATTTCCATGAATAAGTACTGGTTGCATAAAGCCTCATATTCTAGACTTCCTGGCCTACCCATAATCAGCATCCTAAGGCTTGTTTTCTTGCCAGCACTGGGTTGTTGCCATGGAAACGCAAATCTGATAAATGGAAAGCCCTGATTGGACAATAGGGAACTGCCCCTAAACTTCCCTGAGGAAGATAGTTCATGGTTGTCTCTATGGTCTAGATGGTCGCCATAGTAACTATTCTCCAATCTGATGCAAGGAATACATCTTGTTTTTGATAGGTATAAGTGCTATTCTCCCTTGCCAACATTACCATCAGTAAAAATGTCCCTTACCCAATTATCAATTTAAGACCCATTTAGAAAAATCATTCCTATTTCTTGTAGCAAATCCAGAGCTTTGTGAAATAATGAATAGACTCCCCCAGACCTTGCCTTCTTTAGGGGTTCAGTATAATTGTGGAAAGAAGGGCAGTGAGGGAGGTGAGAATGGAATATGCACATATTCATGAAAAAAGAAGGAAAGATTTCCTGACTTGAATGGGCTAAATGTGATGGTAATAGCCTAAGCCTCTGGGAGCCCCAAAACCATCCAGGTCAGGAGATTCAGGAGTCCTATCCAAATGAGGCAGGACATTTAGAGGGATGTCACTGTTCTAATAAAAGTCCCAATTTAATTGAAGAGCCAGTGGTAAAAAAAAAAATCTAGGCCTCTAAACCCAGACAGGGTTGGATAAGAAAGATGAAAGAGGCTAATGGGGCCATCCAAGCAAAGATTCAGATTCAAATCAGAGAGAAAAGGCAGAATGGTCATCAAGTCCTTGCTTGAATACCTACAGTGATGGGTAACTCACTACCTTTCAAAGCAGGCTATTGCACTTTGGGTGGTATGTTAACTAGCCAGGTTATATCTTTTTCTTTGTCTTTCTGTCTCTGTGTATCCTTGGTGTCTATCTCTCTGTCTCTATCTCTCTGTGTGTCTCTCTCTGTTTCTGTCTCTCTCCTTTGTCTCTGTTTATCTGTGTCTGTCTCTCTGTCTCTGTGTCTCTCTGTTTCTGTCTCTCTCCTTTGTCTCTCTGTTTATCTGTGTCTATTTCTGTCTCTGTCTCTATGTGTCTCTCTCCTTTGTCTCTGTTTATCTGTGTCTGTCTCTCTGTCTCTGTTTATCTGTGTCTGTGTCTGTCTCTCTTTTTCTCTGTCTCTCTTTTTCTCTCAGTCTCTGTCTGTGTCTCTGTCTGTCTCTGTCTCTCGATGTCTCTATGTCTCTCTGTCTCTCTCTGTCTCTCTCTGTGTCTGTCTGTCTCTCTGTCTCTCTCTCTCTCCCTCCCTCCCTCCTTCCCTCCCTCCTTCCTTCTCTTCCTCCCTCCCCCCCTTTCTCTCTCGATTTCCTATTTCTCTCCTTTTTTTTGTCTCTCTTCCTTCTCCTCTTCCCTGTCTCTGTGTTTCTGTGTCTCTCTGTCTCTGTTTGTTTTTCTGTGTGTGTGTGTGTCCCCTATTTCTACTTACTTTCCCCCCTACTGCTATAATAAGTGGATGACTAATTCCAGCAGCTATCAATCACCTGCTTCCCTTTGTCTCCCCACCTCATATCCACATGCTCTGAGTCTAGGACACAAGGATGCATTTTCTAAGCTTTATTTGGGAAGAAAGAAGAAAACAAAATTTTAAGAATAATAAGAAAAAGGAGGGTCCACACAAAAGAGACAATTCAAGTGTTTTATCTTATTGTAGTTCTAGATTAAATTCTGGATTGGGAGCCCCAAACCACGGCCTCTCCCTCCCTCATGAAGCTGGAATGATAATGGTCCCTGATGTTCAAACTATCTCCTTCTGAGCTGGGATTCTAAATCAGAGCCACTCACTGAAACAATTGGGACTATGGATCCCTGAATTTAAGGAATTTGAAAATGAGGAAAGGACTTCATCAGCTTCTTCTACTCATTTCAATTCCTTCATTTGGTGGCAAATGACAGATTAGGAGACAATCTTACAGTAGGGAAAGGAAAAAAGGAAATTCATCAAATGGTCCTTGTGTCCAAAGGAGATTTATTTAAGGACTATCTATGCATCAGGCTAGAAATGGGATTGAGAGTACTGGTCACTTCAAAATGTGTCTCCAAAGGGAGCAGATCAAATCTGATTGCCCCCAAACTACATTTCTGTGACTTCCCAACTTTACTTTTTTTTTTTGTATAGGGGTTCCATATCTGATATAGCTTAAGAGATTCCATCTGGGAAGGAGGAGGGAGAGAGAAGTGAATTCCAGGATTATGATTCAACATAAGCTTTAAAGTATTTGAACACAGTAATTGTTTGAAAGGAATGAGAACATCCGAAGAGAATGTTCCCTGATTTATTCAGGTTAGATGACAAGAAGGATGTGAAGGTTCTTCTCCATGGTTCCAGGAGGTTGTCAAGGTCCAGTTGTAGATTTTATCTATGAAGTTATTATAGGGTAAAGATGGGAAGACCTTCTTAGTTAGTTTTAGGGGTGAAAACAAAAAAGCAAAGAACAAGCAGTATTAATGGGATGCTTGAGAAATATCAGTCAGATGCTCAAAAAGTGGCCTTGAGTTTTTCTCTGAAGGGAGGTCAATAGATACTTATGTTTGTTCTCACACACACACACACACACACACACACACACACACACAACTATAGAACTTTACTTGTAAAAGTGTTAACTCAAATTCAGTAGGAAATACAAATCTTGTGGTAGTTCATGAACTGCAAGCTCCTTAAAAGTAGTGAGACTATATTGAACAAAATTTGTATCTTTCCCAGCATCAAACACAGGGATCAGCATACCCCAAAAATGTTAAGTTCAATGGATTTTTGACATTAATTCTAGTCCCAACTCTTCCACTGAATTATCATGTGACTTTGGGCAAGAACTTCCCTTAATGAGTCTCCATTCTTCATTTGTGAAATGGGAGTTTAGATCTCTATCCTACCTACCTCCCAGACCTCTTGGAAGACTAGAAAGAGAAAATGGACATGATCCAGGAAGGGAAAATAAGAACAATGATAATGATAATAACAATAACAATAAAATCTAGAACAAGCTTCATAAACATTAACCCACTTGATCCTCCCAAACAACTCTGTGAGGTAAGTGCTTTTATTAACCCATTTCATAGATAAGGAAACTGAGGCAAGCAGAGGTTAAGTGACTTACCCAATGTCACACAGTTAGGAAGTCTCTAAGATTTGATTTGAATTCAGATCTTTTGGACTCCAGGACCAGAATTTTCTTCACTGAGGCATGTAGCTCTGTGGTCCTCTGTGGTCATCAGAGGCCTTGTTCATCCCTGTTATTTTGACTTTAAAAAGTTTTTCCCTCTTTCCCTTCAGAACACAACCAGTTTGTCCACACATGGAAAATTTTAAGTTAAGACATGTATAAAAACTTGTCATTCTATTCCCTAGACAGAAGAGCTCAAGGAGATTAATACCAGTTGTTATGCCATGTCTTGCAATGAGACAGTTGTGCTGATTCTCGGTCATCTCCCAACCTTCCTCATAACCCAGAGGCCACAGAACCCCTCTCTTTCCCTTCTACCTTAAGCTCCCTTGGATGGTCAGGAAGATGGAATATTTTCAGAAGAACAGAATGACTCAAGTTTTTTTTTAAGAAATTCTCTATGAAACTGGCTACCCAGGACCATGGTGGAGGTAAAGAATTAGAAAGGAAAAAGAGCTATTGAGTGCTAGTTAATTCAATAATAAGATCTTTACCTCTGAACAGCAATTAATGCACAAAGAGTTAGAATATCATCATAAGAAGAAACATCCTTCAAATAGAAAGCAAAGAATGTCAAAACCTAAAGGGACATTAGAAATAAATTACTACAGCCTCTTTAGGTAACTAGAAAGGGCTCTGAATCTCAGAAAGTCAATGGTAAGATGCAGACAATATAATACCCTAGCCTGCTCTCTCCTAGATCGATGTTCTTGCTGCTGCATTCTGCTTTCACTATAGCAGATTCTCATGTCTGATCACAGAGCGCCCCGTAAAGCCCAGAGTCACACACTCCAGAATGCCTGGGCTACACTGGACCAGCATCATGAAATTGATTTTCTTGCCAACTCTGGGAGGTTTCCATGGCAACAGAAGTCTGGAAAATGGAAAACTTTGATTGGACAACAGACCATTGATAGCTCAGATATCTTCTTAATCCTAAAATTCCCTGAGGGAGATAGATCATAATTTTCAAGATTGTCCAGTCAATCTTTATGGTAATTATCTTCCTATCAGATGCAAATAATATTCTGCTTATCATAGATGAATGTCTTACCCTCCCACCATGAATTAAAACATTCCTAATTCTTTAATTTTAGACCTAATTTGGTGAGTTATTTTTATTTCTTATAGAAAATTCATAACCTTATGTAGTAATGAATAAACTCTAATCCCTGCTTTCTCTAACAGTTCGCTCTAATTTAGGGAACTAGACCAGAGAATGAAGAGGGAATAGAATATGCAAACATTCATTTTAAAAATTAGGTAAAATTTCCTGAACCAAAAAGGCTCATAACAATGGTGACCGTCTAGACTTCTTGAAAGTCCTGGAACCATCCATTTCAAGGTCCTTAGGGGCTAGAGAGCATCCACATGGCATGCTGTCCCAAAAGCAGAATATTCAGAGCAATGTCACTATTATGACAGCAGCTCCACTTTAGTAGGAAAATTGGTCCTAATTGGCATCTAAACCAGGATCTCAGATAGGGATAGAAAAGTAGAAAAAGGGTAATGGGATCATCCAAGGAAGGGAAGCTACTCAGTAGCAAGCCAAAGAGAAAAGGCAGAATCCTCTGCTTGAATATCTACTCACCACCTCTCACTACTCACTACCTCTCAAAGCAAAGTTTTATAATGTCTTCTACTGGTTGTGATCATATTTATCAACATCCCTTTTAAATGTGATAACAAGAACTGGATATTATTATATTCCACCTATGATTAACCACTCATCTCCTGGGATTCAATCTGTGTCTCTCTGGATTCAGTTCTGACTTGGTTTGGCTTTTTTTTGGCTGCCATAACACATTTTTGACAATTTTAAGCTTGTGGTAAGCTAAAACCCCAGATTTGTACACCAACAGGCCTCCCTTTCCCTTTATTTCTGCAGTTGGTTCTTTGCATTAATATATAAGACTTTTATATTTATGCCTTTATTAAATTTCACCACTTTATAGTCTACCCATCATTTAAGTCTTTTGAAATATTATCTTACTGTTATCTATCATAACAAATTCTTATGAGCTACAAATCTGATTCCTTGGTGTCCCTAGCTTCATTTATTGATATAATACAGTTAAAATACTTTTTTTACATAATTCATGAAATTCCGCAAGCCATAATAAATTTTCTCCAGGTTCCAGACATATCCTTGCTATGGATTTCCAATCATTCGGGGTTAGGACTTCATAAGACAAACCATCTAGTAACATTTTGACATAAGCTGATGTAGCCCCATAAAGGGTACAACCTTTTTTCAAATCCTTAATTTTATTCAAATCTAAAGGTGCATATCTTCTCCTTTTTTTACCTACAGAGTCAGTATTTTCAATCACAGGATATGCATGTATAAAATCACTTATATCCTGTCCTTCTCTCTTAGCTTTAACCAATGCTTTTTCTAATCTTGTCATAGGCTTAGGCTTCTTCACAGGCAATTTTGTTTGTGTTTCTGCCTCTTCCCCTCTTTCTTCCTCCATCTCTGAAGGTGGGGTTGATGTGGGCCTGTCAATAATCTGTTCTCTAGGCAGGGTTGAAGCTTCTTCAAGAGAATCATACCATAATTCCTCATTTAAATCCTCTTGCTCTAGGGAAAGATCTTGATCTTTCCTTTTTTCCTCACACTTCCTCCTCTGTTCATTTTTAGAACTTTTCCTTCTCCTACAACTTGCTTGATAGTTTAAGGCTAATTGAACTATGTTGTAGATATAAAATACTTCTGCAGAAATTGAACGAGGCCCATTTTTTGCTTGAAATTCTTTCATTTCATATCCCACTAGCTTCCATTTATCTACATCTATCTTTTCTTCCTCTAAGAACCAAGGGGATGTGTGTCTTAATGCAGCCAAGAGTTTAGCAATCTGTACCCAGGTTACAAGTAAACTCTGCTCCTCAATTATGTTGATTATACTCTCTATAGTACCACTCCTGAATGGGGGTGGAGCTGAGGTTACTTCTGGGGCTGGGGTTGAGTCGGCTGAGGTCCAGGGATTGAATATAGCTAACATCTGCCCCATTTCAGCTATAAGAGATTCCTGGTTTAGCCCTTAACAAGTTAAGTTCCTTATTTATCTATTAGGCAGTTAACCTATCTAATTATTACCTTCTATTTACCACTTTCTAAATCTCTTCTCATCATCTGGCAATTACATTGGAATTGTTTGCACTGGACACACCCCTATTGGTTTAAAAGGCCTGTATTCTCCCCAAGTGTAATCCATTCTTGCTATCTGATTGCCTTTTGACTCACTTATCAGGTAATCCCTTTCTGCCATGTGATTGCTTTTCTGCTGATTGATTAAATCAGAGTCCTGGCCTTCTAAAGGCTCTTTAGGTGTAACATCAGCTGCCATCATGCCCCAAGTCTTTTTTGCCTGGGGCCCTGGACCTGGGCCCCTCATCCTATTTCCCTGAATTAGTTTACACTCTGATGCCCAATGGAGTCCTCTGTTGCATTTTGGACATGGGGTTTTAGGTCTTCTCTCACCCTGTCTTCTCACTGTATCTCCATATCTACACTGAGCTCTTAGATGCCCAATTTTTCCACATTGAAAACATCGCCGAGTTTCTCTAGAAGGCCCTTGCCAGGAGGGACCCTGTCTTTCCACATTCATCATTGTCCGGGTGTAAAAAGCATTTGTTCCCACTGTAGCACAGCGTCTTATGATCTCCTCTAAAGGAGCATCTTTGTCTAATCCCCATATAATTCTTTTGCAAATCTCGTTGGCATTTTCCTTAGCCAGATGTCTGGTCATTATTTCTGTAGCTGAATTTTCTCCAATAGTTCTTTTGACAGCAGTTTGCAAACGTCCCACAAAATCTGCAAAAGGTTCATTGGGACCTTGCTGTATTTTAGTGAAAGCCTCTCCACGATCTTTCTGTCCAGGAAGGACACCCCAAGCTTTTATTGCAGCCTTAGCAATTTGTTCATATATTGTCATGGTATAATTAATCTGTTCCGAATTCTCTCCATATTGACCTTCACCAGCTAAGTGCTCAAAAGTGAATTGTGTGTTAACTCCTATTTCCAAATTGCAGGGATTGAATATAGCTAACATACTTTGAAGATCTGAAAGCCCCTTATAAAAAAGTCAAGAAGAGGAAGAAAGAAAAGAAGGAAGAGAAAGAACAACCAGCCAAGACCAAGGACAAATCCCAGGACCACCAGACAAAACACCTTCCTTAGCTCTGCTTTATATTTCAAAAATAATGATTTTTCTTGGTATCATTATTTTCTCCCCACTCACTTCTTCAGTCATCCTCTCCTCTTTTCTTCATCTTTACACCCTAGTGAGCCAATTCAATTCTACCCTGGCCTTCTCTCTTCAGTCATTAGTCCCCTTATCATTTCACCAATTGAACCCTGCTAAGTCTCAAACTTGAGTCATTCCCACAATTCATCTTCTCTCCTCCACATGAAAGTAAGTAAAATCACACAACTTCAACTGGGGTCATTGGTGCTTGACAATCCTACTCTACTTTTGTTATTAACTTACTGTCTAACTTACTGTACTTCCTCAAATTTCCCATGACTCCCCCTCATCACCCTCTCAGTTGAGAATTGTCTCATATGTAATAGAAAAAAAAATCAAGGCCTTTAATCTAAAGCTATGTCTTCTCCATTCTTCCTCATCTTCTATCACTCTGATGACTTCCTCTTCTATCCTCTGTCCTGAGGTAGATTTGCCCCTTATTGAAGCTAATTCCCCTACCTGCTCAGGAGATCCCATTTTTATCCTAGCTCCCTCAAAAGATTACCCACTCTGTTATCCCTACTCCATTACTTATTTTCAACATTTCCCCATTTACTGTTCATTCCCTACTGTCAACAAACATGACCACATGTCTCTCATCCTGAAAAGCTCTTATTCGACCCTTCCATCCCCATTAGCTATCATCCTATATCTCTTTTCTTTCCTTGTGATGAATTCCTTGGAAAGGCCATCTATAATAAATACTTTCATTTTCTCTCCCCTTAACCCCTTATCACTCCACCAAAACCACTGTTTCTAAATTTCCCAATGATTTCTTAATTGTTAAATCCAATGGCCTATTCCCAATCTTCACTTTCCTTGATCTCACTGCAGCTTTTTATATTATTGACTACCTTCTCCTCTCTTCATATGCACTTTCTTTAAGTTTTCATGACATTATTCTCTCCTGGTTCTCCTCTTACCTATCTGAACACTTTTCAGTCTCATTTACTGGATTTCCATCAAAATCATTCTCTCTGTTTCCCACGGGATCTTTTCTTTTCTCCCTCTGAACTCTTTTACTTAGTGATCTTATCAGCTCCCTTAGATTTAAATATCATCCCTGTGCTGACAGTTCTCAAATCTATTTATCTTAAACTCAACATGTCCAAAACTAAACTCATTACGTTTTCTCCTAAATTCTCCCCATTCCTAATTCCCTTGTTATTGTTAAAGGTAACAGATACTGCCAATTCCTCAGGCTCTCAGCCTAGTTCAGAAGGACTCCTCACTTTCTCTCACAGCTCAACTCTTTCCCTCTTTAATCCATCCTCAGTCACAAAAGGAGTTCACTGAAAGTAGGATTCTGCTGTGCGGTCCAAAGACTACCAAAAAGAAAAATCCAAGACTGAGCCCCAGTGGCCCTATGTACCTCCATAGGTCAATTCTCAAGAAAACTTGGGTCTTCCTGACCTTGTTGGTTACTCCCTCCCAGAATCTACCATCTTAAGAGTCTAGAACTTGGGATTGGCTCTAGTAGGAAGTAAATTTAATCAGGATAAATGTAAAGTCTTATGCTTGGTCTCAAATAATCAATAACAGAAGGACAAGACAAGACAGATATGAAGAAATACCATTTTCTTTTTAAAATTTATTTATTTTTAACATTCTTTTCTTTTTAAATTTTGATCTCTAAATTTTCTCCCTCCTCACCACTCCTCTACCCACTAAACAAACAAACTGATATTTAATAAATATGAAATTATGCAAAACATATTCCATATTAGTTATATCACAACCAAAAAAAAAGGGATGGGGGGGAGGTTTAAATAAATAATAAATATGGCCAGAAATAAATATATTCCAATTGGTCTTTAGAGTTCATCAGTTCTCTCTCTGAAGTTGGAATGTATATTTTCATCAGTAATCATCTGGAATTGTCTCAGATCATTACATTAATCATCATTACAACATTGTAGTTATTGCACAACAGGATTTCACAATCCTTCTCACTTCATTTTGCATCAGTTCACATAGGTCTTGCAAAGTTTTGTTACTGGCTTTTTTTTTCCCCCTGAAGTCACTCCTCTGGTCATTTCTTATAACATAATAGAGCTCCATTACAATCACAAGCCAGTTTGTTAAGTCCCCAATTTCTAATGCTTTGCCACTACAAAAAGAACTACTTTAATATTAAAAAAAAAAAAAACAGAAGTTCTTTTCCTTTGATATCTTTTGAATACAAGCATAGTAATAGCATTATTGGGTCAAAGTATACAGTTTTATAGCTCTTTGGGCATAGTTAGAAGTTGTTCTCTAGAAGGGCTAGACCAGTTCTTAATTCCACCAACAGTTTATAAGTGCACCTATAGTTCTCATTCCATCCAATATTTGATATTTCTGTTGAATGTGAGGTGGCTCCTCAGAGTTTTTTTATTTGTGTTTCCCTAATAGTTATTTAGAGCATTTTTTCATATAATTATAAATAATTTTGATTTCCTTTTTTCTTTTTTTTTTTCTTTTTTCTTTTATCTGAGGCTGGGGTTAAGTGATTGCTCAGGGTCACACAGCTAGGAAGTGTTAAGTGTCTGAGAACAGATTTGATTTTGGGTCCTTCTCAATTCAAGGCTGGTGCCACCTACTGCCCGATTTCCTTAAAAAAAAAAAAACCTATCTATTCATATACTTTGATCATTTATTAACTGGAGAAATGCATCTTATTTTTATAAATTTGATTTACTTTCTTACATATTTGAGAAATGAGACTTTTATTAGAGAAATTGTCTATCATACCTTTTAGCAAAATGTAATTTCTCTAACCATTTCTTTTAATTAGACTTAATTTTGCTTTTGTTTTATCTAAAATCATAATTGCTTCCCTTTTTTAAAACTTTGACTGAAATATAATAGGTTCTGCTCTAGTACTTCATTTTAAAACAAAATAGCATTTTTCTGAAGAAAAGATCTGGAGGTTGTCAAGAACTTTAAGCTCAATATGAGCCAGAGCTGTGACGCGACCACCAAAGGCACGGTTTCTCAGAAACAAGAGGTGAAAGTCTGAAAAGCTCAGCTAAAAGCCTTTGGGGAGATATAGGACCTTCAAAGCTCTCTCATGATGATGAAAGTATATAACCTTGAACTTGCTTCTGTCTCTTTTATGTCCATTCTTTCTTACTTTTTAGGGGAGATATCTATCCCATTGTGAGCTTTGGGATAATAGTCAAGAGAATAGGACAACAGGAGTGAAGTCCATATTGAGTTTTGCAACCATCCAATAAAGGAGAGAGAACTGAGAAATAACTCAGCAATTTCTTGACATCATCCAGCAGCACGAACTTGTTGGACCAATGTTATAGAGGAATCTTCCCAAGGTTCGAGTTAGTATGTGTATTCCCATGGGCTGAAGAGAGTGGATCATGCTTTTTCCAAGGCTGAGACCAGCTTATTACAGACCAGCTGATGACAAGGCTGCAGAGACACCAGTCCACAGGCAGGCGATGAGAAGAAACCCATTGAGATCCATGGTCAGGGCACTGTTACAGAGATCTGTCCTACAACAGGTAGCTGGGAAAGGACCATATTCTTCTAAGGCAGGTGGACAGGTGTAAGCACAAGCCTTGATGACCCAAGTCTTCTCACCTGGAGGAGCTAAAAACAAGAAAGAATGAGGATGGAACCCTGGACTCCATCCCTCCACAGGAGACACACCATGCATACTACACCTGCGTGGACAACACAATGTGGTGAAGTTGGGGCCACAAGACATATGCTAGCAAGCTAGAGCTGAGGTTAGGACTTAATAGAGATTGAGAGATCAAAAGAAGAGGGAAAGAAACACGGAGGGACTAGAGCTTCATACAAGCATAGATGGGAGATATTCAGAGTCTGAAGAGGTGAAGGAGTCATTTTATAGCGGCCCTAGAAGTACCCATCTAGGTCTGTTTCACCTGATCTAAGGCATGTAACCAATGGAAATTTATAAAATGAAGGAGTTGAATTTGCTCATAAGATCATAGATTTGGACCCTAAATGCTACTTAATCTATGGTGCTAGAATTCTTCTAGCCATGCTTTCTGTTGACCTGACCAAGGTGCCTATGACTTTGGGTGATTTTTAGGGGCCCTCAAGGACTTGACTCTTAAGAGATGATCTTTGAAGAGTTTAATTTCAGTCCCCACAGTAAAGGCCAGGGGAAAGGGTAGAGAAAGAAATAGTTTAAGCCAGGGACTTCCCAGTGCACCAACCCCAGCACCATGTTGACAAAGACCACCTTCCCTAAGTATTAAGCCAATGTAGATCCTAGGATGATATATTAGAGTTGGAAGATAGCTTAGGGGTCATTGAGTCGAGCCCTTTTATTCTACACATGAGGAAACTGAGATTGAGAGAAGTAATAATTAGTAAGTATATGAATAATATATGAATTATATGAATAAATATCTTTATTAATAGTTATAAATCAAACCCATACTTTCCCTCCCTTCCCTTGGGACTGGTCCCCAGGTAGATACTTACTTTCCCACGTGTTTAAGCAATATTTTGTTAGATTGTTACAATCTGTAGGCTTCAGGCAGTCACCAATCCCTATACACTCGTGACACTTCAAGGCCAGCACGATGGAGGCTACAATGGGAGACAAACATGTGAATCAATCAGAGTCTGTCCTTGGTGCAGCATGGGATCCCAGTGGAGAAAGAGAAGGCACCATAATAGCTTCAATACTAGGCTTAGAATCTGAGGAAGAGCCCAGAAGCCATGAGGAAAGGTCTACAGGGGTTCAGTGATTTACTGAAAATCACATAAATTGTAAATATCAGAGGCAAAATTTAAACTCAGATCCTCTGGCTCCACAGTCCATGTTCTTCCTCTGTATCATGATCTCAGTCAATAAATCAGTTAACAAGCATTTATTAAGTGCTTCCAGAGTCAGACAATCGGGGGTTCAAAAAAAGCCCAATCAGCCCTTGCCTTCAAGAAGTTCAGATTATAATATGAACTCCTATGTCATCAACAGTGGGAATCTTACTACATAAAGGAATAGAGAATGTGTGCCCCTTAAGAGCAGGAATGAAAGTTAGAAGAGAAGTGGGGAAGGTCTGAGTTCAAATCTAATCTCAGACACTTAATAGTTCTGTTACCCTGTCAAGTCACTTAATTTATATTCCTCAGTTTTCTCATATGTAAAATGGGAATAAGAGCACCTATTTCCTAGGGCTGTTACAGGAATAAAACAAGAGAATATTTGCAAAGCACATTGAAAAGCTTATAGTGATTTGAAAAAAAATGAATACAAGGGATAATGTTATAAAAAAAAATTACTCATGCATATATGCTGTCAAAAAAATTTTATAATTATAAAATTTAAAAAATAAATTAAAAAAGAAAGAAAAGCTTAAAGTGCTTTATAAATGTTAGCTATTTTCATTTTATTATTATAATATAGCATTGTTAATGTTATGTTATATTAATTATAATTATACATTATTTGTATACCTAGATCTTAGCATGTAGCTTGAATATGATAGATGTGTAATAAATCCTTGATGCATTGAATTGATAAACTTGATTAAAAATTGAATACAAATTTATTCAAAAAACTGAATAAAAATGGATTTTTTAAAGTGATAAAATTGAATGGAGCACAAATCTTGGAGTTAGAAAGATATGGACTCTAGTTGTTCCTATGAAAATTGCTGGCTACGTTATCATGGACAAGGTATTGACCCTCTCTTAGTATTCTCCAAGTAGTTCTCTAGGATTTTCAGTTCTGGTTGAGATGCCCTAACAATGGTGGAAGTTTCCACACCAGAAGTTCCTCCAGGAAGATGAAGGGAAAAAAAATTTCCTCAAATTCTGACATTCCATGAAAGTAATTTTAAATCTAAATTAAAATAAATTTTAAATTAATTAAAATAATTAATTAAGAAATTAATTATAAAACAATACTTTGGTATACATATAAAAATGGCATTTTGAGTGGGAAATGAAGGTGATAATATTGATAGCATCTCTTGGGAAAGAAGCCATTTGCAAACTGTAAAGTGCTAGCTATAGAAATAGGAGCTATTAATTTGGTAACCTCTTAAGGCAACCCTCCATTTTTAGTCAGTATAATTGTTAAAGTGCTTTCTTAACATTGAGGGGAAATGTATCTGACTTGAGCTCTCCTTCAGATCTCTATTCCTCCTAATGCTTTTTGGGGCTCTAGAGAAGATATTTTCAATGAATTCTTTTCAACTGGTTGCTTTACTAGTATGAATAGGAAAGAAGCATTAAAGATACTCTCTGCCCCCATCTATGAATTTATTTATCTTAGACTGGTAGAAAGAACACTCTAGCAACTCAATTCCAAAACCCTATGGTTCCAATTCTAATTCTTCCTTTGAATTGATGCCTGACCTTATCAGGTCATTCCTTTCCTGATCTTCAATTTCCTTCAATTTCTATAAATTTCTATAAAATGAAAAGAGTAAAAACTTGGCAGGAGTAAAATGAGTTGACTCCAGTTGGGGACAGTTGAGGAGAGGGAACATGCCCTTACCTGGAAATCTCCAAGCAGAAGCTAAATGACCAACTCTGGAGAAGGGATTCCTGTTCTGTGACAAGTTAGTCTAGATATCCTCAAAAGTCTTTTCTAATTCTGAAAGTCTATGTCATCTTGTAAGGCACAACAAGGGAAAGGAATGGAACAGGACAACAGATCTAGGGGACTGGGATAAAAAAGCTCCATGGGATACAGAAATTATGAGGTAGCTGGTGGGCATGGGAACAGGTAGATGGAGATCAGTGGTTAGAGTGGAGAGTAATATTTGTAAAATACTTAGCACAATATCTAGCACATAGTAAGAGCTTATATAAATACTAGCTATTGTTATTACATAGCAGGATTTCTCCTTTACTCATCACCTTATAGACCAGGGCTTCTTAAACTTTTTCCATTCACAGTCTCTTTTTGCTTGAGAAAATTTTACATGACACCAAATATACAAGATATATAAAATAGGTATGTAAATTAAATATTTACTGATTTTAAAAAAATCACAAAGAAATTAATTTTAAAACAATTCTTTGATATACATATAAAAATAGCATTTATTAAAGACTAAAGTAAATTTGAAAATTGATAAGACTGATATCCTTGTTTATGTTTACATAAAGAATTCAATCTTGGTAGCAGCTAGATGGCACAGTGGATAGAGCACCAGCCCTGAAGTCAGGAGAATCTGAGTTTAAATCTGTTTCAGACACTTAACACATCCTAGTTGTGTAACCCTGGGCAAGTCACTTAACCCCAAGTGCCTCAGCAAATAAAATTTAAAAATAAAAGAATTCAATCTTGGCAGAATATTTGATACCTTTTACAACTGCCAATTTTTTCTTGACTCCTATGTTTAATTATACAGTCCCACAATTTAACAAGCTATGCTCTAGACAACTTCCAATTTATCAATTTATTGAATGTAGTCTCCAGGACAGGACATAATATTCCAACTAGAACCATGGGGCCTTAGTGTGATTCCTAGACTACCATACCACTAGCTAAATAGCACAGCTGCTTTTATGATGGGAACTCACCTCCCTAGGATATGTGCCATCCACCCATCTCCCATACCTCTTACCTTGGTCCAACAGCAGCAGTAGAAGCAAGAGCTGGCACAATTCAGCTTTCATCTTGATCACTGAGTAGAAACTGCCCAGCTCTGGGATGGTTTTATACTATATGACCTGGGTTGGTCATCCTCTTTCCTTCCTTTCTTAATAAAAGAACTCTGCAAGGGAGGCTGACTCATAAGGTAAATGGCAAGACTCCTCTCTCTCACTAACTCTATCTCTGACTCTTCCTAGGTGTAGTAAGCCCAGAGGTCAGAGAAATTAACCCTGGATGACATGCTCAATCCACTCTCAGAATTGAAAAATATCTTTTCCTCCATTAAACAGTTTATTACAACACTTTTTTGGTAATTGTTTTTGTAATCAAAGTGGTGTCATTTCTAAACATTATATGAACACTTTCACAAGAACAAACTATTATAATATCTAGCATTACACCTTTTCTCCCAAATGTTTGCACATGATAATGTCCAAATATATATTCTCAGTAATAAAGTTGCAGAAGTCATAATTTTTAAATCACATAGGTTTCCTTCTAATACAACGATTAAGAAACATAAAAAGTAAAAGAAGGATTGATCATTACAGCTAATGCAGACTTCCTTTATTCAGATTTACTCTTGTTCATCTTATCCATGAATCCTTACAGGTTCATTTCAATTCCAAGAAGTAAATTGATAGACAAGCATCATTTCTCCCCCTGAAGAATTCTTGTCTCAAAAAGCATTTCTCATCCCTCAGCTTTCCTGAATAGTGCTAATATTCTCACTCTATCACTCCTTGATCATGTTCTTGGTCACAATCCCAAGTCCTTCTTGTTCTCTGCTTTTCTCTCTATAAAAATCTATATAATAATATAATGATCTCTATAATAATCATCATGACAATCTCTATTGTGAGATTTGTGACATCTGTTCTCTTCTCTGGAGCTACAGTAGTTCCTCTTTCTTGGTCATTCACATCTTCTTTATCCAAAACTATAAGATTTGGAATTCTATATCCTAAAAAGATCTAATAAGCTCTTTGCAATGATCATAAGCAAATACTTTGGATTATTTAATTAAAGAAATAGGGGGCAGCTAGGTGGTGCAGTGGATAGAGCACCAGCCCTGAAGTCAGGAGGACCTGAATTCAAATGTGGTATCGGACACTTAACACTTCCTAGCTGTGTGACCCTGAGCAAGTCACTTAGCCCTAATTGCCTCAGCAAAAAAAAAAAAAAAAAAAAGAGAGAGAGAGAGAGAGAGAGAAGAAAAGAAAAAAGAAATAGCAGTTACCAATGTTCC